>NC_057811.1:329710236-329737428 GCF_018294505.1 Triticum aestivum | reverse complement strand
CCGGAGGTTGCCGCCGCCCCCGCCGCCGGCGGTTTTCCTCGAGAAAATCGTACGGTTTTTCCGCCGGTTTTCCGTTCGGTTTTGTTAAAAAAACCTAGATCTGTTTTTTCGGTTTCGTTTATTTAGCGGACGTTCGTCCATACGTTCGATTTAATGAACGGATTTCGTTTTTTTTTCGTAGACAGTGAACGTTCGTTCGTTAGCCTGTTCGTCCGTTTTTCTTTTTCTCGGATTTTCCGCGATTATTTCTGATCGCGATTTCCGATCTGTTTTTCGTTCTAGTATAACTTTTCGCTCGTTTATCGGAATCAGGCGATTCAAGCGCCTAGAGTTTCGTCTCGAAACCCTCTTTCTGTTTAACCAACTGAAAAAAGTTTTTTCTACTGTAAAATTTGACTGAGGTCCAGATTAGTAAATGAAGCTTGTTTCTTTCGCCGTTTGAGTTTCGTTGCTTCGTTTGATATGATTCTTTTTGCAAACTGGAGTTCTTAAGTTGAACTTTCTGGTTAGATTTCTTATTTGAGTTTTACCTGTGCATTAGACGAGTACTTATTGTATGCTTGTTTGTTTGCGATAGAGTACCCGGAGTGCGCCGCTTGCTACTTCGAATCCCTAGGTTTCACGGATCATCAGCAAGGCAAGTAACACTTTGATCATACCTCTTTTCATACCCAGTTTTATTGCATTAGATCAATCCTCAAACAATTGCATGATTAGGATCTGATTAAATTGTGGGTTGGGAAGTAGCTGATGAGGTAGAACCTATTGCCCTGTTTATTACCAAACCCTTGGGAGTTACTTCTACGTTTGCTTATATTGTTATGCTATGCTAGTAGACGTGGATTGGGTGAGTGTATCCATTACAGATGTGAGATTGTTAATTAATGGTTCAATTTAAGGTGGCTACTTAAACACACATCTGGGTGGATTGAGGCACCTGGGTATTCCAGCGATTGCCTGTTTTTTTATGGACCGCCACCCAGGCTCAAAGGGATCATGAGATTATTCATGCTAGAAACTTCCGTGTGCAGCCACAAGCTATTATGGGCTCTAGCATAGTTGATTAAGTTGTGTGAACTCTTACAGTGGTAGATTAGCAGATGTAGGGGTTGTAGGTGGTACTGTCTACCCGATCGTAAGGTGCAAACGCTTCTGAAAGACTATGTCTCGGTCATCCGTTTCTCAAACATCATGTAGTGCGAGAATCCCAACGGAGGAGATCGAGTCTTGTGGGGAAAAGTGCGCAAACCTCTGCAGAGTGTACAATCTAATCATGGTTAGCCGTGTCCCCGGTTATGGACATCTTGAGTATCTAGTACTTGGATTATCATGTGAATCTCATCATGTTACTTTAATTAATTTTGTTGGGATTAATGTTGAAACTTAATTGGGATTGAGATGGTGTCACCCATTCTTAATGTTTAACAACCACCATGATAGTTAAATAAAATTTATTCCTTTGCAGTAGGGAAAATTTGGCTTTTCGCAAAACTGTAACCATATAGCTTTCCACCAGCCATATTTGCATGTAGTATAGCATTATTCTGTTCATTACTCTCTATGTGTTACATTGCCAACATATTCCATGTGCTGACCCGTTTTCGGGCTGCAACGTTTCATGTTGCAGACTTTTCAGACGACGAGTCAGGTGCCTTAGGTCGTGGTCTTATACTCAGTGATGCCATTGGAGTTGATGGACTCGCTTATCTTCCAAGTATTCTGCTGTTATCGTTTTTAGATGGCCTTAAGCCATATTTATTGTATTAAGTTCTCTTTTGAGACATTCGATGTAATAAGTGTGTGATTGCTACCCTGTTATAAATCCTTCGAGTACTGTGCGTGTCAGCATTACTGATCCAGGGATGACACTGATGCACAGAGACTAGACCGTCTGAGGTCTGGTCGCTACAAAAGATGTCATGCAAGTTCTTTCCATAAGCACGTATGACTATTTACGAAATACATGCCTACATTATATTTATGAACTAGAGCTAGTTTTGTATTGCCCTAAGTTATGACTGTTATATGATGATATCATCCAACAAATTCACCTATCCAATGCCTACGAATTTCTCCATATATTGTTCTTGCTAAGTTACTAATGTTGATGTTACTGTTATACTTGCTAAAAATCATCACTACTGCTACTGTTACCACTGCTACGAAAACTATCATACTACTTTGCTACTGATCCCTTTGTTGCAGATATTCAATCTCCACGTGTGGTTGAATTGACAACTCAACTGCTAATACTTGCAAATATTCTCCCCTTGTGTCGAATCTATAAATTTGGGTTGAATACTCTACCCTCGAAAACTATTGTGATCCCCTATACTTGTGGGTTATCACGTGCCAGCTCCACTCCAAGAATATCCATCAACCGGATCAAGCCTTGCAGACCATCCCTTTATCTTGGCCCTTCGTAGTCTGGGGGCTCGACATCTTGGGCCCCTTCCCATGTGCTATCGGGGCTTTCAATTCTTGCACAGGGCAATCGACAAGTTTACAAAGTGGCCCGAAGTGAAACCAGTGAGAAAGTGTAGGAGATATGCCCTAGAGGCAATAATAAATGATATTATTTATCTCCTAGTTCATAATTATGTTTATATTGCATGCTATAACTGCAATGATTCTCGAGTCTACAATATCCACGAGGCTCGGAGGAAGACTCATATGCATGTGTGGAATAATAAACGGTAAGAAGTATTCCTAGTCTGGCCTCTAAGACTAGATCAAGTGTTGCATGATGGTTCTGTTTTCCTGATCATGGGCATGTCTATGCCAGCAATTTTGAGGGCACAATGTTAAGAGAACATTTGTGTTGAATCGACCCGGATTGATGTTATGCTAAGAGATTCATTCATCACAAGTTAATGGTGCATAACACAGAGATGGTTAACGTTTGCATGATTCCTTAGACCATGAGAGTATCGAGTGTCTTCATGCTTGCTTCATGAACTTTGGGGTTTGTTAAACGTCATCCGTAAATGGGTGGCTATTACGGCGGCTTAATGGAAAAGTGTGTCAAGTAACTTGATAGCTCAAGATTGGGATTTGCTCCTCCGAAGATGGAGAGATATTCTCGGGCCCTCTCGGTATTACGGTATCCATCATCGTCTGGCCAGACACAGTGTGATTTGATCACTGGGATGCCGGAACACGGAAACGAGAAAAGAGAACAAAACCGGTAACGAGGTAACTAGCATAGTGGACAAGTTGTTGATCCACGGGAATGCCAACATGTCTCACCTCGGGTATTTGTAACATATCGCGAAGCAACAGGAATAGCACAAGGCAACTGGAGGTTCACTCGAATATTTATTCGTGTGGGTATAGGGGTCAATATGGGTGTCCACGGCTCCGATGCTGATCATTGATCGGAAGGGGTTCCGGGTCATGTCTATACTTCACCGAACCTATAGGGTCACACACTTAAGGGTCATCTATCTGCTGAATACTAGACAGGGACTGAGAGAAAATCACCGAAAAAGTTTCGGACACCGAAAAGTTTCGGACAGCGGAATCGTACCGCAGAGAGAGGTCATCGGATAAGTTTCGATGATACCGAAAAGTTGTTTCGGGATACACCATTAAGTCAAATTGGTTTCGGCACATGCCTGATAATTCTTGGAGGATGCCAGAATCATTCTGGAAGCTTTTTGGAATTTTCTGAGATAAAAACCGGAAATGTTTCGGAGCTGCCGAAGCCACTTCAGATGCGTTTCGCAGATGAAAATCACTAAAACCGGAATTGTTTCGGAACGCGTTGAAAATCATTTTAGTGGGTACAGGAAATGTTCTTAGCCCACATAAATATTTTCAGTTCGATCAGACGCTGAAAAATGTCGTCGTGAATAGTGAAAATCAGCTTTATGGTTACTTTATGGAAAGCCACCTTTTGGGGCTTTGCTCCAAAAGATCTTGGGGATGACATGGATGGATAGGAGCCATTTTTTGGGCCCCTCATGGGGGTGTGGCCGGCCACATGGGGTATCCCCCCTTGGGGACCCTCTTGTTCATTGGTTTCACTCCTAGGTCCTTGTGGAAGGACTTCATTCATGTGCATTTTGGGTTTTTTGTGAAACTACCCTACCCCCTTGGGATTTCCTATAAATAGAGGTGGAGGGGCAGCCCTCCACACTCATCCCTTGCTCTCATACACATGCCATGCATTATCTAGCTTCTTCTCTCCCTCCCATGAAAAGGGTTTCGTAGAGCCGTAAGGCTGTCTGGGTTCCGGCAGGAACTAGTTCTGGACGGCGAAGCCCTACCGGATAGATGACACCGTATGTGTGCAACTCTGTAGAGAGATCGTAGTTTCGGTCTTAGTTCGTGAGTGCCTCCCGAAGGGCTGTCCGTGTGACCGTCCGAGTTTCGAAGGTCCTCCCGAAGGGCTGTCCGAGTGACCGTTCGAGTTTCGAAGGTCCTCCCGAAGGGCTGTCCGCGACACCGTCCGGGGGGGCTGTTCGACCGCCTCCCGGAGGGTTGTTTGAGGAGCAGATGAGGGTATACATCCTCGCAGTTGGGAGGTTGTAAATCCTAGCTGCGGGGATCTGCACCGCCGATCGTCATCGACTCTACTTCCCGCTGCGCTACGAGTCGGTAACGAAAAAGATCAAACCATGTATGCAGTCTCCATAGTGGTCCTGGGCTGGTGCGTAGGTCGGAAATTTTTTGTTTTCTGCTGCGTTACCCAACAGTGGCATCAAGAGCCGTGCTATGCGTAGATGCTGGTTTCGATCTAGAATACATGGAGATGTATGGGTATTGCATAATATAATTAGGTAGTAGATGAGATCTATTGCTGAAAATTATTTATGCGGGTGACAAATGAAATCTGTTACCCGAGGTTCTTGTTGCTTCCCTAGAATTTGTGTTTGCTCAATCTCGAGACAGCATGGTGGAATTTGACAAAGTTCTGGCAATCCGTGATCCTGATTGATCATGGAAGTGCTATCAGTTCTTTGGGTTCTGCCGTAGTCAAAAGAAAGATGAAATTCACAGATGAAAGGGCATTGCAGATATGATCTGCACGGGGGTCATGCGTATGACGAAGTTTAGTATGGGGCTCGAGATTTAATTATCTCGTGTTTCATACACCCCGAGATGTTAATCTAGCAACTTGAATAATCATACTTGATGATAAAACGTTGGTAGCTGCGGTTTAAGTCAAAACCTTAGAAGCCACGTAAAATAAATTTTTACATAAACCAATTAGAGGCGTCTAACTTGGTTTCGCAGGATGTGCATGTGATGTGGTATAGCAGTGCTCATATTCAATTTGATTATGTATGAGATGACTATATGATGTAATTAACATGACCTGCGTGTCATGATTCGGCATGATGGCTGGAGCCATATGATTGTCACTTTAATGACCTGCGTGTCAACCTTAAGTAATGCACTTATTTTATTAGCTATAGAGATAGCAATATTATCTGGTGCATCGACAAGGTGGTGGCAATCTTCACGAAGGTGAACACCGACGCGAATGCCGAAGACGAAGAAATGAAAGACTTCTCCGTCAGAAAGGGATATACCATATCATGCTATTATGAATTGCCTGAGATGTTTATCCCTTATGATGCACCCTTGTTGATTGCACGGTAGTCGCTTTTTATTAGGGTGATCTCTCACTTAAAATATCAAAGTAGTTAGTGTTCACCCAAGTGTAGCACCGTCTGAAATTCGTACCTTTTCGGGGTGCGCCATGTACACATGAGCACGAACGAATCGAGAGGAATGAGGCGGGTGAGGTCAGACCTCGCAGCAAGATCACTTGGTTGTCTTTGATGTTCAGGCAGGAGAGTCCTGAGCTCGGAACACGCCCATCGAAAGATGAACAAGAATCACATAGAGATGTGATCGGCAAGTTGGCCTACCGATTGAAATTCGTGTCATCAGTGATGAACCCGTCAATGGCATCGAATAGAAATATGGATCTTGAATCACTCTAAATCAATTATGAGAGATATTGATTTGAGTGGGAGCGCACTGTTGAATTAACATGTTTAATTCTCAGTGCAATTAATTATGAACACTGTCTAAGTGTTTCTTGCAAAATAGTTGTAGAATAATGGCTCGCGATTCCACTTTCCCTGTTAAAATTGAATAGCTGTTAAATATCTGGTTAAAACTTTACGATTGGTAACGTAATATGAGGATTGTCCTCAAAAGTGCCGAGAAGGACTTTGTCCTATCGCATGCTTTCCGTATCCTCCCGCTAATGCTATGGATCATGTGACTCTCGTCCTTCGATCCAAAAGCTAGAATTCTGTTACGGTCAAGTGGAATATGTTTGCTTCCATGAAACCCAAACTTCGAAAGTTGGGATAGTTATATGATATTCATGGAACTGAAAATTATTTTCAGATACAAACAAAGCAATGTTTGTTTGCAAGTATTAGTAAAAGTGTTTACTATGCATTTGACTGTTGGGAAAGGGATCCAGAAGAACGCCTGTCATATAATGAAAGGTGAATAAAACAACAACTTAAAGAGAAAGGAAGTGTCCAAAGGGTGTTAGTATGACTTACACGCCTAGGAAGTCCGGGGCTAACACCACTCTTAAGTTGGGTGCTTCTTTTGCGAGTAGGAGAAATACTAAAAGTTAAACTGTTAGAAGTATAAAGGCAGAAAGAAAGATGACCGGAATATCCAGCTCATGTATGAATGTCATACAAGTTTTTGATGTATAGTAGGCTGGTCAAAGATATAGTTCTTGGGAATTATGGTTAAACATGTTAATCACTAATTCTTGGGTATTGTGAGTTAATCACAAAGATACCCGCTCGATTGCATTCTGTTACGAATCAATGTAAGAGCTACTATGGCCTAAAAAGACTAGCCTGAAATTAGGTTAAGGTATACACAGGGAACATAGTAAATGTTACTATACCTTCCATCGGTGTATTGCCGTCTGTATTTATTTTCATAATTCATTTAGAGTTTTACAAACTCTAGCCCATTGCATAAGGTATCTTGCAAGAAGGTTGTTCATAAGAGAACTTTTTATGTTCGATGTTATGAATAACACAAGGGCCATACTTTCATTATGAATGAGATGTATGTTATGAATATTGATAATAATATAATACCTCTGGGTTTACTTTCATAATTCATTTTAGAGTTTCATACACTCTAGCCCATTGCACAATGTTTGTTGCAAAAGAGTTGTTCATAAAAACAACAATTGTTGTTAAGTATTATGAATAACATGAAGGGCCATGCTTCCATCCAAGATGGCATGTATGTTACGAATATTGATGGTAATATGATACATCCATAACACCGACGCTAAATGTCGCAAGACTAAAAGAATACCACACAAGTGTGGCACTACATTTGGTCACATTGGAGAAACCCGCATGGAAAATTCCATTATGATGGATTTTTTTTATTTTGAATCATCTGACACTTGCAACTTTCCTCCGAAAAGTGAAGTGACTAAAATACCGTTCACATGCCATAAGGAACGAACAACAAACTTATTAGTGATCATACATTTGATGTGTGTAGTCCGATAAGTGTTGTTAGTGGTGGATTTATTTATCTTCAGAAATGACTCAAGTAGATATATGGATATTTACTTGATGAGACGTAAGTATGGATCTTTTGAAATCATTCGAAAGATTTTCAAAAATGAAGTAGAAGTTATTATAACAAGAAAATTATGTTTCTGCAATTTGATTGCACAAAGGAATATTTGAGTTACATGTTTAGCGAATGTTTGATGAGTTGTGAAAGGGGTTTCATAACTTGCACCTCCCGGAACACCACTGCAAGTGGAAAGTCCGTGGAGATGTAATCAAAGCATTTATGACATGGTAAGGTCAAAGATGACATAAATAAATTTGCCATTATCCCTTTTAAAGTGATGCTTTAGAGACTGCGGCTTTTACACTGAAAAGAGCTACATCGGGTCTGTTGAAATGAAGCCATGGTATGGTACGCCCAACCATGTTATATCTTTTCTTAACATTTGGAATATGGGGCTTGTGTAAAAGGTTACAAACCTATTCCAAATCAGACAAGTGCTACTTTGTAGGTTATACCAAAATGTTGGGTATTCCTCCCTCACTATACCGAGGCAAATAGTTTTGCCGCGAAACGGTGTGCTTTTAAAGAGAATGGTTCTTTGAAAAAGGTGAGTGGGAGAATAGTGCAACTCGACGAGATAAACAGTATCTACGTCATCAGATCAAAGGAAAGAGACCTTGGAAGTAATTCCAGAGTTTCCTACTGCGACTGATACGGAAGTCTCTACAATAAAATGTATGAACTTCGGTCGAACTTGCAGCTGAACCACGTAGGCAAGGCTCATGCAAACCTCTCAGGTGCGCAAACGAGATATTGTTGTTAGACAACATTATACCTACGATACACAAGGAAGCGTTGATGGGCCTGACTCCGGAATTGGCTAAATGCCAATACAACCCGAGTTAGTTTCCATATAAGTGATTCAAGATTTAAACCTTGATACACCTTTCGGAAGACTTAGAGTCTAACGAATATTTATGGAACTTAAAACTGATACGGATAAAAATGTTTTATCCATAAAGCTCGACTTGTTGAAATAACAAGTTCAAGAGTTGACTATGATGAGGTTGTTTTCATCGTAGCGATGCTTAAAGTCGGTTTGGGTTGAACTAGCAATTAATACATATTTCAATCATGAGATATGAAACATGGATGACAATAGGATTTCCATCTGATGGAAATGAAACCAAGGACTTGCATGTGTTACAGTCCAAAGCATTTTGTCTATCCAGAGGATGCTAGTAAGGGTGCAAACTTCAGAGTTCCAGCGATGGACAGAAGAGAGCAAAATGGAGTTGGAGTCTTCGTGCTTTGATGAAATGGTCAAAGGGGTTTGACTTCATCAATGGGTAACGAAGATGCTTGTAATTCAAGAAAGTAAGTGGGAGCGTAATAATATTTCTAAAAACCTTGTGTGCTTGACACATTGTTAATTGGAAATAAATTTCTTGACACGAATTAGGACTTCATTTGAAAATAGTTTTTTGATGAAGTGCTTAGGCTAAATAGCCTCAATATTAGGCATAATGATCTATGGAGATAGATTTACCTAATAGGGCTAAGCAATGAATACATATTGACAAGGTGCTAAAACCTTTTAGCATTTAGAACCGCCAGGGAGTGATTCTTGCCGGAGTCACATGGAAGAGTTTTTTGCAAGACTCGGCGTCCCAAAACACTGATGAGCAAAATACATGATGCAGATTCCACACACTTTTGTGTTTGGATTAATCATGTATTCCATGGTATGTAAAACAACCAGATATGTCCGATACTCCCAAGGTGTTGCGAGTATGGATACCAAAGTGATCAAAGTACTGATCATGGGACAACAGTGAAAGATGTCATTGAGTACTAGAGTAAGTACTGATGATATGTTTTCTCGCAAGCGGAGATCATGAAGAGTTTGTTGTAAAATGTTACATCGATACAGTCTTCATCTTTTCTCCATGCGATTTTCGATTTAAGTTAAGGGTTTTGTGTAATACACAATATGGTGGCACGGTAGTTGGAAATTGTTCCCAACAGGATACTGTGGCGAATTCTATAACAAATGACTAAGTATGTTGACGCTTTAGAAGCGACAAACAAGATGTTGAACATATAGTTCATTCATGAACTTACTATGGTTCTGAGATGGCTTTTGTCAATGGGACACTACTGCAGGTAGTTTCTCCATAACTCAGTCTGAGGAATCCAGGTTCGACCTGTGATTCACATACATAAAAGCCAAGTCCGCACAAAATATGAATTTTGTGAAAGCGTGAAAATGTGAGGATATGCAGAGATAGACACGGAGCTGAAGTTGTCAGATCCGATGGACATCAGGCTATACCACATGCGAAGCATTTTTTACACCAGTATGCCATAGGTGTGAAGTGCATTAGCATTAACTGGATTATTGACTCTAGTGCAAGTGGGAGTCTGTAGGAGATATGCCCTAGAGGCAATAATAAATGATATTATTTATCTCCGAGTTCATAATTATGTTTATGTTCCATGCTATAACTGCAATGATTCTCGAGTCTACAATATCCACGAGGCTCGGAGGAAGACTCATATGCACGTGTGGAATAATAAACGGTAAGAAGTATTCCTAGTCTGGCCTCCAAGACTAGATCAAGTGTTGCATGATGGTTCTGTTTTCCTGATCATGGGCATGTCTATGCCAGCAATTTTGAGGGCACAATGTTAAGAGAACATTTGTGTTGAATCGACCCGGATTGATGTTATGCTAAGAGATTCATTCGTCACAAGTTAATGGTGCATAACACAGAGATGGTTAACGTTTGCATGATTCCTTAGACCATGAGAGTATCGAGTTTCTTCATGCTTGCTTCATGAACTTTGGGGTTTGTTAAACGTCATCCGTAAATGGGTGGCTATTACGGCGGCTTACGGGTTCATGGAAAAGTGTGTCAAGTAACTTGATAGCTCAAAATTGGGATTTGCTCCTCCGACGATGGAGAGATATTCTCAGCCCTCTCGGTATTACGGTATCCATCATCGTCTGGCCAGACACAGTGTGATTTGATCACTAGGATGCCGGAACATGGAAACGAGAAAAGAGAACAAAACCGGTAACGAGGTAACTAGCATAGTGGACAAGTTGTTGATCCACGGGAATGCCAACATGTCTCACCTCGGGTATTTGTAACATATCGCGAAGCAACAGGAATAGCACAAGGCAACTAGAGGTTCACTCGAATATTTATTCGTGTGGGTATAGGGGTCAATATGGGTGTCCACGGCTCTGATGTTGATCATTGATCGGAAGGGGTTCCGGGTCATGTCTATACTTCACCGAACCTATAGGGTCACACGCTTAAGGGTCATCTATCTGCTGAATACTAGACAGGGACTGAGAGAAAATCACCGAAAAAGTTTCGGACACCGAAAAGTTTCGGACAGCGGAATCGTACCGCAGAGAGAGGTCATCGGATAAGTTTCGATGATACCGAAAAGTTGTTTCGGGATACACCATTAAGTCAAATTGGTTTCGGCACATGCCTGATAATTCTTGGAGGATGCCAGAATCATTCTGGAAGCTTTTTGGAATTTTCTGAGATAAAAACCGGAAATGTTCCGGAGCTGCCGGAGCCACTTCAGATGCGTTTCGCAGATGAAAATCACTAAAACCGGAATTGTTTCGGAACACGTTGAAAATCATTTTAGTGGGTACAGGAAATTTTCTTAGCCCACATAAATATTTTCAGTTCGATCAGACGCTGAAAAATGTCGTCGTGAATAGTGAAAATCAGCTTTATGGTTACTTTATGGAAAGCCACCTTTTGGGGCTTTGCTCCAAAAGATCTTGGGGATGACATGGATGGATATGAGCCATTTTTTGGGCCCCTCATGGGGGTGTGGCCGGCCACATGGGGTATCCCCCCTTGGGGACCCTCTTGTTCATTGGTTTCACTCCTAGGTCCTTGTGGAAGGACTTCATTCATGTGCATTTTGGGTTTTTTGTGAAACTACCCTACCCCCTTGGGATTTCCTATAAATAGAGGTGGAGGGGCAGCCCTCCACACTCACCCCTTGCTCTCATACACATGCCATGCATTATCTGTCTTCTTCTCTCCCTCCCACGAAGAGAGTTTCGTAGAGCCGTAAGGCTGTCTGGGTTCCGGCAGGAACTAGTTCTGGACGGCGAAGCCCTGCCGGATAGATGACACCGTATGTGTGCAACTCTGTAGAGAGATCGTAGTTTTGGTCTTAGTTCGTGAGTACCTCCCGAAGGGCTGTCCATGTGACCGTCCGAGTTTCGAAGGTCCTCCCAAAGGACTGTCCGAGTGACCGTTCGAGTTTCGAAGGTCCCCCCGAAGGGCTGTCCGCGACACCGTCCGGGGGGTGGGCTGTTCGACCGCCTCCCGGAGGGTTGTCTGAGGAGCAGATGAGGGTATACATCCTCGCGGTTGGGAGGTTGTAAATCCTAGCTGCGGGGATCTGCACCGCCGATCATCATCGACTCTACTTCCCGCTGCGCTACGAGTCGGTAACGAAAAAGATCAAATCATGTATGCAGTCTCCATAGTGGTCCTGGGCTGGTGCGTAGGTCGGAAATTTTTTGTTTTCTGCTGCGTTACCCTACAAAAAGGTGATGGCGCAGTCAGCTATCAAGTTCTTCAAAGGACTGGTGTGTCATTTTGGAGTACCCAACAGGGTAATCACGGACAACGACACCCAATTTACAAGCCGCGCCTTCATGTAGTACATCCAAAGCCATGGAAGCAAGGTCTCTTTCACCTCTATTTCCCACCCAAGGAGCAATGGAAAGGCCGAAAGGATGAATGCTGAAGTGCTGCGAGGGCTGAAGACAAGAACCTTTGATAGACTGCAAAAATGCGGCAAGCGCTGGATTGATGAGTTGTCGGTGGTTCTTTGGTCAATCAGAACGACACCAAATCTAGCTACTGGCCAGACTCCCTTCTCCATGGTATATGGTGCAGAAGCGGTGCTCCCCACGGAACTCATATACGGGTCACCTCGAGTACTTGCCTACGATGAAGTAGAGCAAGAGCAGCTACGTCATGATGATGCCACGCTCCTCGAGGAAGATCATCTCCGGGACGCTGTACGTGTTGCATGATACCAGCAAGCCTTGCGCTGCTACCGTAGCCATAGGGTTCACGCCCGGAGCCTTGAGGAAGGTGACCTTGTCCTTAGGCGTCTTCAGTCCGCCAAGGGTTCAAACAAGTTGAACGAAAGCGGGAAGGCCCTTACCGGGTAGTACGTGTCACTAGACCTGGCGCAGTCGTCTGGAGACCGAAGATGGCACCCCCAATGCAAAACTCATAGAATATTGAGCATCTTCGCAAGTTCTACCCGTAAGGCGCGGTTGTCGGGCCTTGCCCCGGCAACCTGTTTTGTACAAGCATAGTCCCTGGGACTTGTAACCCTTTGTACAAAGCCATACGCAAACCCTGTGCAAAGATAATAAAATGAAGCTCTTTTATGAAAACTTGCATGCATGCATTTATGTTTACTTAAGCACAATCTTTTCATGACAAGTTCTTCAGTAAAATAATCAATATATAACATAGAGCCATGTGTTATCTCCTCTCTTTGATGATAATAGGAAGTTTCTTCACGGTGATTTCCAGAGAGGAAGATGATTACAAGGCCCTACATTGATCACTGACAACCTTTCTTCTTATCTAAAACGATAAGGAGGATAGTAAACAAAGATAAGTTCATCCTAAACACTCCGTGTTGTGCTTGCGTATTAGAAACTTGTGCGTAAGGAGACCTTGTCGCTTCCGTCATCTGTGCTCCCATCTCTCGATTCAAACCCCTTCGACCAGGATGGTTGCAACAACATTTGATGGAAGGTCAACAAGGGGCTAGCCTGCACCTACGCTCCCAAACTGTTTTGAACCCGTCAAACAAGGATTAGTAGCAGCTGTGGTGAGCGCTGGCAGGATGTATTGCCGGGGAGCCTTGTTTACTTAGTAGTATTGAAGTATCACCCCTCAGCATGTTTTAATACATGCACAAGTACCCGACAAGCATTTTTTCCATTAATACGTAAATAAACAAGTACAGATCATACAGAGTACAAACTGGAGTAGAGGATTACATGATTTAAACTAAAACTTAGCAAGTGCCTATATGTTTTGATATGAAAGAAGATAAGTGCCCCATAATGCCTTTCTTGTCCCTCTCCTCCTATAGGAGTTGCGTCGAGAAGGAAAGAGGACAAAAGGAGCGCTTGGGAAGAAGCCCAGCCTGACCCCGTCAGAGCCTGCGGGATGCAGCCTGACAAGATCGGGAGGGCGCCTCCCCGACAAGGAAAAGAAGCCCGGGACGGGAAGAGCGGCCAGGCGATACCCTGATCACCCCCGCCAGGACCAGAGGAGCGCGGTATGAGGGACACCGGTTGGGAAGACGAAGCCGGAGTCCACAATGAAGCCTGCCGGGTTCCAGCTGGAGAAGGCGGAGGCATCCATGCTTGGCACTCCCGGCAAATCGCTCTGCCAGGGGAAGAGGCATGGTGCAAATGATGATGCTGCTGGCGCCTAGCTGACGATGATGGTGTGGTCGGCGTTTAGCTAGAGCTCAAGTCGTCGCCTTCATACTTGACAGCCCGGGGCTCGCTGTCGTTGTCCTCCCCACCGGTGTCCTCCTCATCGCTATCGCTTGAGGAGGAACTTCCGCCATCACTCGAGCTTTCCACGCAACACCCTAAGCGAGCACCTGAGCGTCCGAAGACCTTGATGAAGAGCAGATCGACCTCCACCAACTTGAAGCGGGGGACATGCCCTTCCACCAAGTGGTGGGCACGGGCGAAGCTTTTCCAGCCTCGCCTGAGAAGCGTGACGTGCGGTGTGGGAAAGTCAACATTCGCCCATGCTGCACCATTGCAGGAACCGCTCATGCGCCACCCCAGCCTGAGCGGCTGCTCAATCTCCCTCATTCTGGCAAAGGGGTGAAGCAGAAGCAGGCAGCTACGCGGAGGTTCGCGCAACCTGACGATGAACTCCAGCTCCGTGTCTCCTACATGTTCCGCCATTGGGATCGGAGCGACTGGAGGAGGTGCAGCCAGTGCGCCACCGCGCCCGCCTCGACCTCGAGTGCCTCGTCGACCCCGACCATGATGGGGAATGATGCATGGAAAACAAAAAAAATTCTACGCACACGCAAGATCTATCCATGGAGATGCATAGCTACGAGAGGGGAGAGTATGTCTGCGTACCCTTGTAGACCATTAAGCGGAAGTGTTTATCACACGGTTGATGGCACTACAAAAAAATACTCTTCCGTGATGATACGTGTTTGTCACAGTAGGTCGCGTTTTTTGTCATGCATGTACATCCATGACAAATTTATGACAGAATCAAGATAGTCATACCTGTGCTGTCGTAGAAGTGTTCCATGACATTACCAAAATTATCATCACGGAAGTGTCCACTTCCATGACGATAAATCGCGCGTCACAGAAGTGCTTTCGTCAAGGGTGACCGACACGTGGCATCCACCGTAACGGAACGCCGTTAAGCTATCGGGTCGGATTTTGGATCCGATAACCCGTTAACAGCCCTGACCAATGGGAAATTTCCACGTGTAAAATTCTGATTGGCCGAAGGGAACACCTGTCAGCTCGTCAGTGGGCCAGATGTCGCCCGTCCATTGGAGGAGACATGCCTATGATACGTCGACACGTGGCTGGGCCCAACAGAGGCCCATATAGGTTAAAAAGGCCGGCCCAGTCAATGGCCCGTAGAACTTAATCAGGTACTCGTGGGCTAGCCCAATAACGGCCTGCTTAATAAAGGCCCATTTACGGCCCAAAGCCAGATCATTAATTATTCGCCCAATATTTGGGCCCATTTACGGCCCGAAGCCAGACCTGGCCCGTTAATTGTTCGCCCAATATTTGGGCCCATTTGCGGCCCGAAGCCAGATCTGACCCGTTAATTGTTCGCCGAATATTTGGGCCCAACTACAGCCCAGTGACTTTCGGCCTGTTAGAGGCCTGATGTAGACATGGGCCCATTTCAGCCCGGTGTGACTTTCGGCCTGGGAATGGCCCGTGCTGCCCATGGGCCATATATGGTCCGGCGGGACATCGGGCCCACTAACGGCTCATGCTAAAGGTGGCAACAGTTAAGCCCAACGTGACTTTGGGCCTGTTAAAGGCCTGTCGCGTAATTCGGCCCGTTGATGCCTGTGCTAAGCTTTCGGCCTCTTAAAGGCCCATGATATCAGTGGGCCAACTAAGGCCCGAGATATGTTTCGGCCTGGTAACGGCCCGTGAGCTAACTGGGCCCAAAACGGCCCGGTCTACATTTCGGCCTGCTGAAGGCCCGTCGACGACTAGTGAAAATTGAGGTCCAACATGCATTTTGGCCTGCTAAAGGCCCGTGGTTTCATCTCGGCCGTAACAGGCCAGTACAATATTCAGTCTGTTAATGGCCCAACGCTACGTGGGCCAAACTAAGCGCTGGGTCGACAAAAGGCCAACTAAAATATAGGCCGGTGTAAGTTTGGGCCTGGCGCAATGTGTGAAGGCCCCAATCATTCGGGCCCAAGAAAGACGCAGGCCGGCCCAATTGTGGCCCGTTAGAGTCGAATGTTTCAGTCCGGTCGACTACATCTGATTTTTTTCAGATAGCGAATGATGGCAGTAACTAGTAGGAATTAAGAACAAACCTACTCTATACAATAAAGAAATTATGGCATAGTAACTAAGAATAAACCTACACTATACAATAAAGGATTTAAGGTATATTACATCCACTGGGCATCGAAGTTCGCCACCAGTGATCATAAAGCGCAATGAAGAAGCAGATTACAAAAACTGGGCACCATTGCAGCGTAACAAAATAATACTGAACCGAGACCACTTCCAAGACAGTTCAAGAAAGGTTAGCCTTGCGAGGGAACTGCTGTGCAAGCTGCTGAGCAAGGCTGTGAGACCGGCCTAGCATGTCGGTCATAGCTTCCAGGTGTAGCTGTTTAGCGATGAGGTTCTCATTGGTGTTCTCCGCAATCTTTCTTAGAGATAGGACTTCAAGTCGAAGTTGAGTTGCAGAATGCCTTTCTGCTAGAACTTGGGACTGAAGAAGTCGAACTGATTCAGACAACGAATTCTGTGAGCTTGTCTGACTCTTAGTCTAAAGTAACTTGAACACTGCATCAAGACAAGACTTTGGGGTTGTCTCGCTATCTTCAAGATGTTTTGCCTTCTTTGCTACAATATATGTTGGGTTTGTCTCACAGCCTTCAGCAGACTTGTGCATGCCATCAGGCATATCACCCTGAAACAAAGCAGAGAGATGACGGGTTTTTCACGTGTATAAACAAAGATGATAACTATTCTGTCCAATTTCAAATTATAAAATAAAGAGTAAGTTCAAAATATCAATAGCATAATTTGGCATTGTTCATAATGCGGGGAGCTTCACCACACTATTGGATTACCATGTCAACATAACAAGCATAGATGAAGGGCAAAGAAAATCATTGTATCTATTTTGGATAATGTGCATGGCATGTTGTTCATATCATCAGCCACATCAGTAAGATAAAACAGGAGATGACAAGGTGCAAACGTGGGCTGCTTCACCACACACTGGATTATAGATCCACAAAAACAAGCATACATATAGGGAGTATTAAGTAATGTGCATGGTATGAATAAGGAATTTGGTTTTACAAGTAAAACTTAGAAGTTACGGTTCTTACGAACATGCATTTTGGTAGAAACAATAAACTAAACAGCAGTAAACGATAGGGAGTATGAGCAAATTAAACAGTAGTTGAGGATAAAGGCTTTAGAAGGACTGACTTACATTAACAGTTAACACCGGCTTTATAATGCCCTTCTCCTTGTCAAGGGAAGGATAACTCAAGAATTTTAGCACAGAATCTTCTTCATAAGCATTGCCTGTACTCTACATTTTGTAGAGAGTAATTATAGATATGATAATACTGGAACAGATAGAGGATAATGAAGATAAGATGTAGACTGATGCTACATAATCAACTACCAATCCCTGGAAGTACAAGCGTTACAGGACAAAATGTACTGACAAGAGCAATGGGCTACACTTCTGCACTGGCATTGTCTGCGTATTCTACTTGTTGGTAAGATTAAATATAGATCTGATCTTTTTTAGTAAATGGTGGGCGAGGGAGATAAGATGCAGAATGCTACAAAATGAACCAATCCCTCTTCCCATAATACAGGAGTGTTTTGAACACTGGTGTACTGTACAAAACGTTCTTATATTATGGGACGGAGGGAGTAGTTGTTAATGTAAGTACAGTGATAGACCACGTTCAGTCCTTACAACAGGACTGCAGAGCTAAACCTCTTCAGAAGCATTGGGTTGATTCTAAATTTATGTAAGAGTCCATACAGATCTTATAATGTCCACCAAATGGACGATTACGAGGCTAACATGTGCAGTGATGCTACATAATCAAACAGCTATGAAAGTAGGTATGGTCATACAGGGCAAGAGGTACTCACAAGAGCAATGCAGTGTGCAGTATAGTTGCGAGATTTTGTGGTCCCTTGGGAACGAATGTTCTTCTGCTAACAGTTTTCGTACAAGTGAGACATTAAGGCAAATGCAGAAATGTAGTTCAAATTGTGATGTGATATCATAGACAGTACCTTACGCTGCAGCCGAGACCAATGTGTAACAAGATTATTCCAGTCACCGTCGGATAAATGTAGCACCGGAGACTTTACAGAAATTTCGTTTAGAGGCTTGCCATCGAAGTGCGCTTGCCTCAGGTAGGAACGATACTTCATCAACGAGTGCTTGAAAAGCGCAACCAACCCTTGCTCGTCATCACAATCCAGTTTGCTCCTCGCCTATTTAAAAGAATGAAATCTTGTGTCTTCTGTCAGCAGAAACATATGCAGTAATGACCATGAATAACATTAGTACATTACTTACGCGTAACTTGCGGAGGAAGACTGGAAATTGTTCTGTGTCTGCGGTATAATCTTTCCATGAAGGAAAGATGCGCACAAAGTTCCTGACAACAACATAAGCTTCGTCTTCTAAACTGGGAAGAAATGGAACAGGGGTCCTATTTGCTACAATTGGGGCTCTCTCTGGTTCGAAAAGGGATTTGGCAACTGGATTTGGTGTACTCTTTGCTGGAATGGGGGTTTTGCGTCGTACAGCTGGTGCTATGTCAACTGGCATATTCATACTGTTTGCTGCAGTTGGGGTCTGCTGAGTTGGGGCAACAGAAATGACCAGTGTAGTAGGGCTAGAATCTGCTAGTGTTGGGGTATTTTGTTGGTCAGGTGATATTGCAACTACACCTAATGGGCTATTTGATTTATCAGGTGCCACTACCTTTTCCAAATACTTTGCTTGTGCTCCTCCACGATCAGCAATCGCCCTCTTCCTTTTGAACGTCTGATACACAAGAACAACATTTGAATGGATAAATATGGTATGATGACAGATGGAATATGTACTGAAAATGGATAGGCAGGGCGTGTTCACATACACGATGTGTAAATAAGCTAATGGCAGTTCAACAAAGTAGAAGCAATGCAAAGCATCAGTTGCAAGATATGTGCGAGCAATGTAACCTTGGAAAGTTAGAGCAAGTACCTTGATGGGTGAATAAGATAGGGCATCTTCCTCTGACTCCTCCACTAGGGAGCTACATTGACTTAGGTCTCCCTCTAGCTCAGAATCACTGTTAAGATCATATTCTGAGCATGAATCTGTAGGTGGAGAGCGTTTGCATTGCATTGCATCCAGACTTGATTTCAGACCCTTAATGCCAAGTTTGACAGCCATGGCATTGTTCTGCTTTATTCTTTTCATGCGCGCAAGCTCATAATCATTATGATGCTGTTCAGAATCTGAGATTCATGAAAACATAAAAAGTAGTCAGATTATCTATGGAATGCATTGCGGATTCAACTGGGAGAGTGTCTCCCTATAAACCCCTGCATATGCAAAGTACACCTCCCCAACCGTGCTGACCAGACCACACACAGAAATACAAACCCCTTATGTCTCTATAACAGGCAGGCACACATTTGAAAACTGAAGTAGGAACATTAGAATCATATGAAATTTGTATTTGAACAAATAAACAAAGCAATTATGAGTGGCGTAATGTTTAGCTTCAAGGGTGGAGTGTTGGTAGTGCGACACAAAGCAAGTAGGCAGATTGTATTCCATGTAAAAGATCGAAACCTATGTAAAAGCTGGAAATGACACTTTCTTTCTATACAATGCAGTGTTCGTTACCCACACATGATGGAAGAGATCACATAGAGAAATACTATTCACTCATGTCTACGGTTCCAGTATTTAGAAACAGGGTGGTCCACCCTAAAAGAATATTGACAACAAATATGACAAGGCAAGCATAGATGTAGTGAATCAATCATTTACTTGTGAGCTTACTAGGACAAGTATGCAGAACTATAACTGCAGTAAGAGACCGTCCAAAATCTGAATGAAGAAGTTTGTCTAGCACTTATTGTTTGCAACTAATCGACGTGAATAATTGGATATTATATCGAATGAGTAAGAAAGACAAGTAAAATTGTCAACAAACCTGGCTTGCAGTAGTAATCTGGGTCAATGTCACTACGACCAACAATCCAAAATGACTAGTTTCTGTTCCGAGGGCCGGAATTTTGAAAACCCTGTGAACTTTAGAGGTACTAAAGATTACCGAAATACATCTGAACCATTAAGTGTAGGTAGCACTAAGCACACAACAAACCCTAATGACAGTCCTGCCTAATGAGTAATGAATCAATTAGAAAATGGGTGATGAGGAGTGGCTGCTGAGTGTTGAGGACGTATCTCAGGATAAATCAGGTTGGCTTGGTGGGTGCTGCACGCCTGAGCCCTGAACGGACTGGGAAGGTAGGCACAGCGGCGTGCCCGGGCTGCGGTGACACTGTTGGGTGAGCGGCTCCTGGCATCCTGTTAGTCCGGCGTCTCCTCCTAGAGTCATGCCGTCTGGGGACGGCAAGTCGCGGGCGAGGCAGGCGGCTGGGGGCGAGTAGAGATCGGAAGCGCGCAGCAGAACAGAGGGGAATCGGGGCCTGGGATGACCCAAAATCCCAGGGTGGGTCGGCCCACCGTGGGCACCCTGTAGAGATACACACCCGAGCGGCGAACATGCATTTTCAAAACTAATTTAGGAACATTTAGCTGACCAATTAAACAACTCTATTTTAATAATATCAGATTCGTATTTGAACAACTAAGCTTGTTTAGCTTGATGGGTGGAGAAGTGTTATTATGACACGAAGCACGTATTCTGATCGTATAGTGATCATAAAAGGGGGAAACTCTAAGCATATTTTTTTTAGCAAAAGAGGGTTTCCCCTCCGATTTCTATTAAAGAAACCACCACGGAACCAACATGATCAATTAAACCCTAAGCATGATCAATTAAACCATATTATGGCTGTGCCATGGCATATTTGAAGCTGCAAACCGGAGAAATGATATTTAGCATCCATTGTTTGCTTCGAACTAAGAACTAAATTCTAAGAGCTGAAAAGAAAGCAGAGTAACCAAGTTAAGATCTATTTTCTGGTTGAGATCAAAAATTTGAGGAGATATGAAGTACCACCTCTCTTGCGGCGCCGTGTAGGCATCGGGGGTGCGATGGCTGTCGGTGGCGTTGAAGCAGATCTGCGACGGTAGACGGGTGCATCGGGGGATAAGTCCCGTTGCGGTGGAAGAGAATGTCGTGTGAGCGGCCCCGGCAAAGAGGACGATGGCGCCGATGAAGCGAGAGGATCCGATGCAAGGCTATTGGTCCGTCGCCGTGGATGAGAAACGTCCATCTCTAGCAGTGGACGACGCGGTCTTGGTAGGTACTTCGGCATGGTGGAGGACGGTGGCGATGGATGTGGTGGAGGACGGCAGCGATGGATGGGGTGGCGGACGAAGGCTGGTGTGGGGATGGGGTGTTCTAGCGCGGACGGTGTATGAATGGGAAAATGGAGGGAGAGGTACGGGTAACCATGTTTTTGGGTTGCGCCTGTCTGAAATATGGGAAAGTTATGAACTTAGCCCCCATTTAAAATTTGGACGTCTCGTCGGTTGGGGATAGGACGGTAATCTCGCATCTCGCCAATATTTGCCCAGAGAGATTTCGGGCGAGCAGAGGGTGGTTGGCGCCCATGGTTGGCGCCCACGGTGTATGAACGGGGCTGACAGGTAGGGCGGTTGTGTCACGTCTGAGTGAAGTTACAAACCTGCCCCTATTGAAAATATTTGCCTACATCGATTTCGGCCGAGTCGAGTTTGTTTTGCCGCCCACTGTGTATGAATGGGGAATGGAGGGAGAAACAGAGGTCTTTCGGACGAGCTTGAATGAAATGAGTTTTGCCGCCCATGTTTGACGCCCACCGTGTCGGAATGGGCTCAAAGGCGGTCGTGTCACGTCTAATTGAAGTTACTAACCAACCCCTATTTAGAGCAGTGGAAATCGGGCCGATGGATTGTCCGTGTAATGGGTAGACAGTAATTTCCATCTCCCAAATACCTGGCTTCGGGCAGCCGACGTGGGACTGGACATTTTGCTGCTTCTTTCGAATTTTGGGACAATAAGCATCCACGTTTACCCTGGCAACTAAATTCAAATCCATTTTGTATTCCTATATGAATCTTTATAAATCATTCTATGTGTTTTATATATCTTCAAAAGGACGACAAAGATGTATTCCACTGTCATATATGAATATGGTTTACAAATGCCGATACTCAAATTCAGAAACTAGAATCCAGTTTAAGGTGACTTCGAATATTTGGAACACTTCATGTCCAACTCAAATGTCACACGCAGCATAATGTGTACTCCCATTTAGATATGTACACAAGCGATGTATCAAGATTCAAATACCGAGTCAATCAACCAAGAATGTACAGAACTAACAGACATATAAACACTTATAGAGTATATGGATCAATAATATCAACTAACATACATAAGCCAGGCCGCTGTACTTTTTTTTGGCTACAACAACATCCTTTTTTTAGCCAGCATCTTGGCCCTTTCCGATGCGTGCCACTTATGGTCCATCTATACTACTACTATTGCTGAATGCACATTCAGCCCGATTGGCATATTTGTAGGTCTGGCACAACAATCCAAATGAAATGTCTCCGAGTCTTATCAATTAATACAGACTTGTGCTCAAATAAAATTACAAACCAAAAAACAAAAAAAACAATTATTACATGATCTCTAAAACAAATGGTTTGATTGATTACATGAACAGACAACACAAAGGTTATTCAACTATGGAAAGAACATTTCACGTATGATTTAGCAAGTAGGAATTTAATTTCCTTTTTTCCTTCAGGACCTTAACAATCTGGTCAGTCTCAGCTTGCTTCGTTTTGAAATCCACCAAATATTTAATGGTTGTCTTGAGTACTGCTTGTGATTGTGTTGTTTGCTTCCTCAACATGTCAACTTCATCTCTAAGTGCAGAAGCAGAATCTCTTTCTACCACTAGTTTAGCCTCTAGAGCATCAGTAGTTGGCAATTCATAATGCATGATTGGGCCGGTGCCACTGCTATGGGATGATGCAACGTCCATGGGGACCTCGCTCTTTGATCTTGGGCTAACCTGTTTTGCCATTAAAGTTCCGATTGGATTCAGAAAAATTGAAGTTAGCAAAACATCTCAACTGGGAGTTATAACAGCAAACCAGTTAAACAAACAAGGAATTAAAGAGTTTCAATTGGATGCTGAAAAGTAGTTATTAACATCATTGTAACCCGCTGTTGCAGCAGCAAAGCAGTTAAACAAACAAGTAGATATTTAAGTTAAGGCAAACAGGTAATTCTTAACAGTAAGTATCAAACACATAGATAGGCGCAGTCTACAATATGATTAACAGGTTGTGCCATTATGTAATCAGTAGCAAACTAAATTAAGCCAAGCAACGTAATTGAACAATTTTGCAATAAGTGGCTAACTAAAATTCCGAGAAGCAGGTAACTGAACTTACGCTAGTTCTTTGTACAGGCACACTGCAACTTCTTTTTCGCTTACAAGGTTGTACGAAGGAGTCCATGGCATCAATTGCTTGGATACGCAGTCCCAATACTTATTTCTTCCCACACTGCATGGGTAAGTCGAATGGTTAATCTAGTAAGATGGTGCATCCTTGATATGTTATATGAGGACGTGTAGTCACTAGTTGTAGCCAAACACATCACACTGGCTTTTACTGTATATTTCATGCGATTACTTTGGCATATCGAGATCTAAGCAATCTACAATAGGATGAAAAGACTGGCATCCTTCACATTATTGGCGAACTGAGTTCATAGAAACAAGCAATTCAACCATTTTGTGGGTAAATCAAAAGCGCCACTGGAATATTTTTCACTATCCAATCATACACGCAAAAAGGGGCGACGCCACCATAGGGGCTGGTATGGGTGGCCGCCTCAGGTGGCTGGAAAGTGTGCACCTAGTTTGAGTCATCCAGGTTGGCCCACGCTAGTTTTGTTCGTCCCAACGCACGAGCAGGCAATGTAAAAAATGAAGAAAAATGTTTCAATTTGGATGGGCCAATAACATAACTGCAAGGCAGGCCCTATAGCAGGCTCGCAGCCCAAACGAGCGCCTCCCATATCGATCGATAGCAGGAAAAATACCAATTCATTCGCTCCAGCCTCCAGTCTGGTTCGCTCCTAACCTAGCCGTCGCAGGACAGACCAACACAACACTTCCTCGTGCCCTCGTTGGAGGGCGGTCGCCGGGCTTCAAGCGAACGGAAGGACAAGAAGATGAAGATCCAACCATGGGTGTAGCCTGCATGGGAGGCAGCGGCGGAAGCACGGGCATGGCATCGAGCTTGCGCAAACGGACAGTCACAGCTTGCAAGAGTAGCATGCGCAACGAGCAGGTACATCACATCCCTGATTATATCTAATTCAACTCTTCAATTTCTGGCCAATAGTTAAACCTGACGGTGTTGTAAAACTGCTTGTATGTAGGGAATCTATGAGAAAATGAAACCAATTTCTACTTATTTTGTAACTCCCCCAATCAAAACCGAACTGACTGAATCTGATGTATCTAATCAAGTTTCCGGTGCAAACATACAAGCTCATGTTGTTCTTGAGCCTGAAGTGTCTAATGAACAGACTGCTAATGAAGGATTTGATGCAAACATTTTACATGGTCCTGGTGATGAACATATAGTGTCTAATGAGGGATCTAATGCAAGCATTTTGCAAGCTCATTGAAGGATTTAGTGCCTAATGATGATCTACTATGTTGAGAGAGAAAGAGATTTGCAGGCATTGATGACAAGAAAATTATAGTGCATTTTCATAGCTTGAGGAAACGCCGAGGCCATCTACCAGAAAGTCCTCGTATCATGACAACATAGCATAAATACTTTTCTAATCTGTTGTTTGAAACTATTGGCATACTTGTGCAGGATAGATATATTGATATGCAGTTTGCGCACTGGTTATACGTGCAATTACACTTCGATATTTTCAGCCAGAGAACGAATAATTGAAGCAGGTACAGACCATGTTTGTAGTCCTTGTACACCATGTTGCATTTTGTGTTTTTTGGTGCTTGCATCATTTAGTGTTTATAATCTGAACTACTTTGGATCATTAGCTGGTTTTCAAAGTGCATGTAGCTTCACATTTCTCAAGTTATGTTGATTTCCGGAGTGCAAGTGCCTTCGTATTTTTTAAGTTAAATGTTCGCCCCTGGTAACTTGAATTCGTGGATCAGCCACTGCACAAATCATACACGAATGCCAGTATGAATTAAATGAAATGCAGGGACATACGCTAGCTCGTTGTATAGGCTCACTGCAGCTCTGCTTGCGCTTGGGATGTTCCATGTACAAGTCCATGTTACCACTTGCTTGGATGTGCAGGCCTTGTGCTCCTTGCATCCCCCTCTGCATTTTTGACACGGCGAATGGTTGATCAAATAAGAGGAATCGACCTTGATGTTGTACTGGAGGACAGATACATACAAGGTTATACGGGTGTGCAGGATGTGTACCAGATCCCGTAGCGCCATCATGCTTCGCTAGAAAATGGATTTGCTTGTTTCAGATGGTATCTCCAGAAGAAATAAGAGTTAAAGTCAGAGTTGCATAGGCGTGTAAGCTAAGAGAGCAGTGAAAGGATATCCAAACATCGTCGGAACAGTGCACAAGGGAGTGATGTGTGGATACCTAGTTTGCGCCGCCGTTTGGGCATGCTCGCCTAGCTAGAGTGCGGGTCACTTCAGAGCCGTTGAGGGTGATGCGCTGGCGTTGGCTGGCCGCGCACGGATGCATATCTTGAGTGGCAGCGGAGCGCTACGATGCGGTGGACGAGACCGTTGGTGAAGCCCCAACGGCCTCGGGGGGCGGAGGTGCGACGATGTGCTCGGTGAAGTAGCCCCGGTGAGCTGGGAGACGACGTCGGTGAAGCGCACCTGATGCGGTGGAACTCGGTGTCTGTGAGGCACGTCGGTTGCGGCGGCCGACGTTGTTGGTGGACCACCCAGTGCGGTGGACGAGGGTGTAGATGAGGTAGCTCCGGTGCGGTGGTGAAGCGCGACCGTCGTCTTCGTCGTCGTCGTCCGGCATAGAGGTGGGGAACGGTGGGGAAAGAGACGAGACGAGGGGCGATTCAAGGGTTGGCGGCGAATTAGGGATTTGAGCAATCCGGGCGCGGAAGGGGACGGTGGAGAAGAGAGATTTTGCAGGCTGGAATTGGGGCCGCCAGATATTTCAATCCGAAACGTGGAAGCGCGAACTTATATTGTCATCGTCCTTTTTTTGGGGGGGAGGGGGGTGGCTGGGTGCTACGCGTCCGTCCGACCCACACGACCACCCCGACAGGACTATGCTTCGGTGCCTTAAGGCACCTGCCTTTGTGTCCATGACATGTGGGCCCAACAGGTGGCTGGCCCACATGTCAGTGACCCAAAGGCAGTTGCCTTTAAGGCACCGAAGCGGCGTCCACCCCGACACGACCCTGGTCTGCCTGGTGCGCCTACATTTGAGAATGCAAACGAATCTTGTTTCATTTGCAAACGAATCTGTATGTATTACCATGCCCGTGTTTTCCTTGCAATAATTAGTCATTCGAAACGAGATACTCCATCCGTTCACTTTTGTAAGTCGTTTCAGACAACTTAAAATGAACTGTTTTGCACATTGTCTGAAATGTCTTCAAGGTCTTATAAAAGTGAACAAAGGGAGTACTATAAATTAATTAATGAGGAGTTATTTGAAAAAAATCGAAACGGTACACACGCTAACGTGGATTAGAGTGTGTGTCACATAATTAGTTATTTGAATTAGAGTGTGTGTCACGTAGTTAGTTATTCGAATTAGAGTGTGTGTCACGTAGCGATCTCCAATTCTAACGTGGATTTTGCATTTCACTGTATCCACGCTACTTTTTTAATACAAATTCATATGTATATGATGAACACCATGGTAGTGAGAAAACTTTTGGATGGATTCAAACATATGACCTACAAAATGGCACAACAAACTGATTCAATGTCAACTTATCGAAACTTAGTATGGCACGAATTAGAAATAATTACCCGTATGCCTGGTCCTCGGTTCAAATCTTACAATGTACACCGAATTGAAACATCGATATTAAGTTTCGTACTATGTACATTCAAAT
>NC_057811.1:329684472-329710138 GCF_018294505.1 Triticum aestivum | reverse complement strand
GTCAATCTTCCTCTCCTAACCACCTTAGGAAGCTATCGGTTTCCAACACACGTTCATTCTTTCTCTCCATGTTTCGATCTCTAAGTCTCTCAACTACACAACCCCTTTTTCCACTCTGTTACCAAATGTATTTACCTCACACACCCGCCATTGCACCCCATGCCGAGCTCTCTCTCTCTCCCCCCTCTCCCTCTCACCCTCTCGCGCTAAATACATGCATTGCCTATCTAGCCCCCCAACCTCTCGTGTGCACGCACGCACGTTGTATATCTATGTCACTCCCTCGAGACTGTCTCACTCTTTCTTCCGCACGGCGGGCCACACTCGCTCAATCTCGCTCTCTTTATATGAGTCTCGTTTAACCTTGTTTTCTTTCACACACAAATGATATATCTCCCTGTTCGGGCCTCGATCGACACACTATACTCTCTCACGCAGATTGTCTATCTAGGTCAGTCCATCCAAGCCGCCGCCACTCTTTTGACCTCATGGTGGGCCACGCTCACTCAATCTCTCTCTCTCTCTCTCTCCGTATGTCTCGATTGACCTCGCTCTTTCTCGGATAAAAACGATCTATCACCATGTTTGAGCCCAATTCGACCTATTCACATTGTATACTCTCTCACGCACATCGTCTATCTAGGTCACTCTCTCCAACCCGTCTCACTCTTTCGATTGCACGGCGACCCTATGTGATCGGTTGACCTTGCTTCCTCCCACGCACAAAATATATCTACACGTCTGTGACTGGATCATCTCTCAAGCTCTATCTTACAGCCCCCACCCTTGCCAAAAAGCTCAATCGGACAATATCTCTCCAAAGCATATATATTTGTTCAATGAATGTCGGACCACACTCACTTTGTCTCTCTATCTATATGTCTCTCGATTGACCTCGCTTTCTCACACCGTATCTTCCACGCGTTGAAGCTACTACCTCTCCATCCCTCGCAAAGCCGGAGCTATTTACATTGCGAGGGGCACTCCAACCTTGGATTAATTTGTGTAGGCATTTATTCCGGTCGGTTTAGATTATATTTTCATAGCATTCGGCCCACAACTACTCTAAACACCGTTGCAACCCACGCAACTCCCCTAGTTGATTTCCCTCTGGCTCGGTCATCGCTCTCTCGCACGTCCTTTCTCGCCTTCAACGTCGCACCATGGTATTATTGAAAAAACTATGTTGTTCTCTTTAATTATTATAAATAAGCTACAAAACTACACACCGATAGTCCATTTGGAATGGAACAAATTTCGACCCACAAATTAAAGTGCTACAAACTACACACCGAGGGACCCACATGTCATGAAACAAATTTGGACCCATATACAAATTAAAAAATAAAGGACGAGGATCGAACATGCGACCGGGCCTTCAAGCCGCATGTCAATAGGCAACATACGTAGAATAGCAATGTTTGTTGTACCCCCTTTGTTCACACAATGTTTTTATATTACCACAGCCTAATTAATGGATAACATGTAATATTATTTTTAGTACTATTCGCCTTCACTTACTGGTGGGTTCTATGTGTGCTCTCTCTCTCTCTCTCCTCCCCTTCTGCGTTTAGTAGCACGGGCAAACAGGAAGAACGCGCGGGCGATGTTGCCGTTGACCATATCTGGACGCGTTCACAAGTCACGGCACCAGTTTCACGTACTAGCAGCACTAGTCAGTGTGTACGTGCAATGCACGTTAATTTGGAAGTATATTAAGTGCATGCGGATATTAACTACTAGGACATTATTTGCGTGTTGTCATGTGATTAGCACTATTTTTTTGCATGAAATTAACTGCACGCTAAACATGTTGAGCGCTTGACATTAAAGCAGTCTAGGTCATTGGATGACAAGGAATACATGTGGCTTGATGACGTTTTATATTTAATTTGATACGGCTCTAGCAGAACATTCAATCGATCAAACCATACATTTCGTTCGACTCCGACTTTAAATTATACGATGATCGATATAAAATAAACGAAAATGATAAATGTTCGGATTTTAAGCATAGCAATCCGAACGTTTTTCATGGCAAATTTAGATTACGCGGCGGCGGCGGGGGCGTCTCGCGGTGGGAAGCGGCTCCTCTGCTGTGCTCTGTGTGTCATCGGGCCACTGACCGACGGCGACGGCGGCATCTTGCGCCGTTGTTGGTGTACTCCTGGACGTTGGCCTAGCTTCAAGGAAGGCCAAAATGTTCTGGACTTCGGAGCGAGTCAACTGGCGGGAGGAGGCGACTGGCATTGGTGCAAGGAAGCGGTCGACGGCGGCCATCCATGCCGCTGAGGGGGGCACTGGCACCCGCGCAGGGACATGCGCTGTCAACGGCGCGGCGGAGACATTCGTGTGCACAGGCACCAGCACGGGCACGCACGTCAGTGCATGCGCAGGTGCATGCGCTTGCAGGTGCACGGGCACCGGCACAGGCGTGCGCGTCAGTGCACGCGTAGGCGCATGCGCTGGCAGGTGCACAGGTGCGTGAAAGTCGGCGGGGACCTCGTGGAACCCCGTGGGATCAAGCTCGGCGACAATGTGCGGCTCCCAGCCCATCAATGCCACGGGGATGGGCGCTGGCGCAGTCGGGGCGACGGGAGCCGGAACGGGAGCAGGGACAGGCGCGGCGTCTTCCCGCAAGGCCAGTTCAAGCTCGTCCCAAAGCGCCTTATGTTCTTGAGACTCCGGCTGGGTGTCTTCCTCAAGAAACTGGAACACTAAGGGCATACCATCGTGATGCGTCATGGCGTACGTTTAGGTCAGGCTAGTTGGAGGTAGACGACAGGAGAATCGGAGAGGAAGAGAGAGGATTGTAGCGATACCGGGTAGTGCGGGGTTGATTTTAAACTGCGGCGCCAGCGACATTAAAAGTGGGAGCAGTTGGGACGACGGTGGGCGGCGGAGCCTGGTCAAAGGGCTCGCCTCCCGGTGAGCCTGCACAGCGGTCTGCTCGCACGCCTCCCTGACAGCCGGCGCAGCGGTCTGCTCGCACGCCTCCCGTCGACTCACACGCTTGCTCAGACGGTACCTGCCGATGAGAAGCGGGGACTCGTGGCGGCATGTAAACGCCCACGGTTTCAATAGTGAAAGCGTTCACCTTAACGTGACAGGTCTTTGTTCCAAAATACCTTGGCTCTTCATTTGTGCAACTTGTCATAAGCAGCTTGTCTCAAATTGAAGAAAAAAAGTTACGAAGTAATATTTGTGCCATATCACGTGACCATGCTTAGTTTCAAGAATTTATGCTCACTTTTGGATTTTCTGAAATTTAAGATCCAGGATTCGAAACAATATCATAACCTGCATCATGCAATAAATTTTCAAGCCGTACATCTGTCCTGTTGTATTTCTTAAGAAAGGATTTGGTCAAACATTTTGCTTAGTTAGACTTCAGACTAGTTATATATGCAGAGTAAAAGGATAATCCCTCCGTACCAGTGCATTGCCTGATATATTAACTCAAGTACTAGGCATGAACAAACGGGCTCAATTCTGTGCTCATCCTGGTGTAGTAGTAGTGATAGTACAAGGTAATGCAGTTGACGGGTGACCTTGACGAGCGGCGACCGAGGGAATTGAACCGTGCTCGGCACGGTAGGTAACGTTGTCTAGTTACTAAAGCATCCCTCCGTTGTTCATCGGTAGTCATTATGGACCGGGGACATGAGGGGAATTTCCTAGGGCTGGAATTCTGGCCGCCAGATATTTCGACTTGAAACGCTGAGGCTTGACTGGTTGGGGTTGCCTAATGTGCGTACCACGCACGCCACCGAAGGACACGAGCCCGGTTTTTTTTAGGATCAACACGAGCCAAGGTCTGGCTGGTACGCCGTTGGGTCCTACCATTCGAGAATACGAAAGGAACCTTTTAAATTGCCGAACGAACCTATGTGTATTACAATACCCGTATTTTCCTTGCAAATACTAATCTCAACGTGGTAATTGATTTATGACGAGTTGTTGAATTAGAGTGAGTTTGTGATATAGTGATCTCAACATGGATTTCACATTTCATGGTATCCCTAGTAAGTTTTCCAATGCAAATTCAAATTTAAAAGATGAACAATATGGAGGTGAGAAAACTTTGTATGTATCAAGCATATGACCACACACACAGAGAGAGAGACACACACGCACGAACACAACAACAATCCAATAAGTATAGTGCATCTATTTTTCCAAACCATGCATGTATGACACGAATTCAAATATACTCCTTCTATTCCTAAATATTAGTCTTTTAGAGAGTTCAACAAGTGACTACATACGGAGCAAAATGAGTGAATCTAGACTCTAAAATATGTCTATATACATCTGTATGTGCCAGTCAATTTGAAGCCTATAAAAATACTAATATTTAGGAACGAAGGGAGTAAAATGTAAGACATCCATGGTCCTCAAATCAATGTTTAAAATGAACATGAAACTGAAACATGAATATTAAGTCTAGTACTAGAATACATGCAAATGTTGTGTTTAGGCGGAGCTATGATTGTTGGGGGTCAACCCCTCGACCTTAGATAAAATTGTGGAGCTCTGTTTAGGGTTGTTTAGATTATATTTGTCCCCACCCTCCCAACCACCGATTAGTTGTGCACCCCCCACCCCTCCTCCTCAGGAGAATATCATGTGCCTCCATACCTTAGATGCTATATGCCGATACGAGTTGCTTGGAGCTTGTAGATCTGAGATATAGCAGCTCACATGATGTGTCTTAATATTTTTGCAGGAAACCTTGATGAGTTTGAGAATTGCACACAATTTGTACAAAAACTACTTAGATGCCCTTTGATCCCATATCCAACGACCTCGAAGCTCGTATCACCGTAGCATCTAAGATGAAGGAGGACATCATATTCTCCTGTATGTAAGAATGTCATGTGCTACCACACCTTACATGCTTTGGTGATACAAGCTCTTCGGAGGCGTTGGATTTGTGACCCAACACCTCCTCGGTGGTTCAACTGGTTTTTTGCAGAAAAGCCCCAAAAGAGTTCGGCCACTGCTTACAAGCACAAAGACTGCTCAGATGTCATTGGATCTCAGATCAAACGACCTCCAATCTCGTATCACCATAGCATCCAAGCTGCGATAGCACCTTATGTTTTCTCGCACGGGAGAGTATGAGGTGCTCCCGCACCGTAGATTCTATGGTGATACGAGTTCACTGAGATCTAACGGCCCACAGTAGGAGGTTTGAATGTTTTTGCAATATACGGCTGATAGAGTTTGGGAAATGCGCAGAAAGTACAAGTACTACGCATGTGCCATCTGATCACTGATCATACGACCTAGATGCTCATATCACCGTAGTGGGTAATTAAGCTACGGGGAGCACCTAATATGAGCACCGGGGAGCCGTTGGATTGAAGATGCAGCGGCACATACGAGGCCTGAATGTTTTATTTGCAAAAAAAACCTTTGGAGAGTTTGGAAATTGCGCATAATTACAAAGACTACTCCCAAGCCATTGGATCTCACTTCCAATGGTGTAAAAACTCGTATCACCATAGTATCTAAGCTGCGGGGTGGATGTGATATTCTATGCCGCTGTCATTTTTTGTTCGTAAACTTGCAAAATACGTGTAACTCGTGCCGTTACTTGTCTAACCGCGCAAAGTGTTTGTTCAAAAAAACCATCCTACACTGAAATATCGGAACAACACACGGGGGTCCCACTTGTCATTAATCAAATTTGGACCTAAAACTAACAAATCTGAAAGACGAGATTCGAACTGGCAACCTGGACTACAAAGCGTAAGTCGATAGCCTAAAAAAACGAACGGTTGTTGGCTTTGTCCCATAACTTGATTTTATACAGTACTTGCGTTGAGTAGAGTAGAGGGAGTGCCTCGTCAACACGTGCATGACCATTGTCTCACTTACTGGTGGGTCCCAGGTCTGCGATCTCAATCTCTCTTCTCTCCATCGTCTAACCTTTGCACGGGCACACACGAAGAGCGGCGCCAGCTTGCCATGGTGTTATTACAACTAAAAAAAGCTTGGAAAATAGTAGAATCGCCTAGAACAAGAGACGTTGTGGCTGGTCGAGACGGAGCTAACCACATCTATCCTCCGTGCCACGTTTGCATGATGAAGCTGTGTGGCTAGTGGGGTGTTTTCGACCGACTGGCTGGGTCCCGAGGTCGAACCATAGGTACTATGTTTGATACAGTATATTTTTACACACACATTTTTCCTCCATGCCGAGACGTGGCACACCCTACCGCGCGGTTTCGGGGTCCTCCCGGGTGGTGCACGCATATATTCTTCCTGACGTGGGACGCCCTACCGCGCGTTTTCTGGGTCCTCCTCGGTCGTAGCGCCGAAGCAAGTAAACGAGTCGTCAAATCACGAAAGACCACCTTTCCCGCCGAGTACATCAGTGAAGCACGGTGGCTAGCTAGTTGGGCTAGTTCGACCGATTAGCTAGGCCGCCACCACATTTGTTTTTTCACCCCTTCTTTTATCTACTTGCCGGCAGGTACATTTAAATATCCACCGCGACGTTGCTCTGGTGTTTGGGTGCGGCAGGATTTTTAATTTTTTGATTGACGGGAGCAGGCGCGGCAGGATTTTTAATTTTTTGATTGACAGGAGCAGGCGCGGCAGCAATTAGTCACAATGACTCCGCCTGTAAAAACCCACTGCTCCCTGATGTGAGAAGTCGTCGACTGGTGTTTTACCGTGGTGAAAAAAAGATTCCCTGCTCCCTCCGCCTTCCCGTAGATTGCATTGCCTTTCAGCCATTTCGCCCCCTTTGCTTCCTCTCCCCATTGTTTCTACCTGGTGCCATGGCGGCGCAGCAGATCACGGAGTCCGAGGTGAGGCGCCTGACACAGGAGCTCCATGCCAAGGATGCAGAGCTCAGGGCCAAGGACGTGGAGCTCCGTGAGCTCAAGGAGGAGAGGAGTGCCATGCTCCTCCGTTATGTGTGGGAGTTCACGGAGCTTCAAAAGCGGCAGGCGTCCACCACAAAGATGCTCGAGGCGCCGGCGGCGTTGCTGCAGAAAGCGGGATATACGATAGGCCGCCAGGGGAGCCAGCTGGAGCGCGAGTGGGCCGATCGTGAGGAGGTCGAGGATCGCCTCAGCCACTTGGTGAACCAAGTTGCCACGCACGTGTTGCGGCTGCGCGATGCCTCCCGTCGTGCCAGCGCGACGATGCCGGCCGTCGGGCTAAACCCGTTCGACCACCCGGTCAACTTCAACGAGCTGCGGCTTCCTGACCTGGTCTCCTTCTTCACCTATATCTCCGAGGAGCTGAGCCGTCTCCGTGCGATGGTGGGGGCTGAGCTGGACAAGGAGGGGTTGCGGGCTGCCGTCGCCGTTGCCAGGCGAATCCTTTCAGGGCTCCGTCACCGGAATTCGTGCCATTGGACGCCGTCTTTGACGAGCTGGCTCCCGTCGACCGGGAGCGGGCTCTACGGGCAGTTGCGCCCTGCATCACCAACGTCATGCGCCTCGAGAAGCAGAGGGACTTCGGTGGTGTTTAGGCACCCTCTGCATGGGCATGTCCATGTCTCGGCGCAACATGACCGTTGGATCAAACTCAGACGGTGCAGATCAGTCACTGTAGCACAAAGCATGTTGGTGTGTTTGGTTGCATAATCATCTCAATATAGTTGTTTCCTCTTCGTGTATTTTTGTCAACCTACTAGTGTGGACTCATGCACCCTTCATGCACTCTGCCAAACACCCAAAAGTGGGCTGAGAAGGGAACTTTTGCTCCCATCCCGTGCACCCTTCATACACCCTGCCTAACACTATTCATGCTTCATATGGTTCATGTTTCGTGGAGTAGTGTAGCACCGTACTCTCCGTGCGCTGTGGACCTAGTTCTGTTAACATTGATCTCACCGTTCATTCTCGACCGGACAGTCGAAAAAGCGGTACTATGTTACATATAGGAGTAGTTGACATGCGCACAACATCATTTGTTATCGTCATATCTTACTACACTAGCAACAAGATTGTGTAGTACTGACGTATGAACCACTGCACATGCCTAGTAGTAGGAGCACTGTGTATGTTCAAGTGGCTGCCGTGTTTCGCACTCCTCCGTCGTAAGAGTGGAAACGCTTGCTGTAATCATTTTTTTCTTCAGAAAAATAGTGGACACGCTCTACCGTGCAGATCCTCCTCCAGCCATGCACTAAATTACTAACTTTCGCCGACGTGTGGGACAGCCAGCACCTGGGTCCACCAGCCATGCACTAAATTACTCCGTAGTAGAGTGACGGTAGACTACCCCGATTGAACCGCCGCAGCAATGCCCAATGAGCCATCAAACCACAAAACCCCCTCCTTTCTAGCAGTAAGTTGGACGGACGAAGCAACCATCATTTCACTCTTCTCTCTCAGCTTCCTCTCTTGAAGAAAACCCCCACTTGCTTCGCTTCTCCCTCATCTCGTTCCTCCTTTCACCCTTCTCTCTCAGCTTCCTCTCTTGGATGGATGCCGGAGCACCGACCGACGTGATGTCTATGGCTCTGGCCAAAACCGTCGAGGCTCATGGTACGAAGAAGCGCAAGCACCCCGCCGAGACTACCGCAGACAAGCTCAAAGCCATCACCCTGTCCAAGCCCCCCTCTCCGGGATCCCTCATTAAGCAAGTCGAGGTAATGTCTCTTGTTGACGATCTTTTTCTCGATCTTGATCGTGTTTTTTCATCTAACACGCAGTACTAGTACTGGTAGTACAACTTTCTGGGTGATCTTGCATGTGATTTTAGTGTGCCAAATGACGGTTCTAAATTCCTCTTTTGACCAAAACATGCGAGAGGTTGACACTGATTTCTTATAGATTACTTTCAACTACTCCCTTTGTGCGAGAGGATTCACACGTGTCGCATCAAGTAAATCTTATTGATTTACTGTCTAAATCTTATTGATTTAATGTCATGTTTTCTTTCTTTTCCTGCAATTTTACGATGCAGGTTTTGCCATGTGACATTCATCACAGAATAAACCGTTTGGTTTGCTCTACGATGGCTATTTTGCAGGTTTCACTTCTTATGTTGTGTCAGTAACGAAGGCACTGTCCATCACTTATATTGCTGGAAAAAATTGGATCAGTCTGTTGTCTGAGTACAAGCTGAATCCCTATGATGAACTACAGTTTGGTTTAACAAAAACGCCACAATTAGTCCTTCTCGTGTTTAAAAGAAATGAAGAAAAAAAGTGGATCACGGTCACGGATCCTAGTCAAGTTAGAAAGCTGATCATAGCAGACCAGACACGATCGTCGCTGTCTCGCACAGATCGAGCACCGGCAGTTGCTCTAGCACTGACAGCGGCAACAGCTCAGTCTGATCTAGCTGCGGATTGGGCACCGACCGCGTCAGCGGATCAGTCTGATCTACCGGAGGATCGGGCATCGACACCGGCACCTGCTCCGACACCGGCACCAGCTCTACAAGGAGCACCATCTCCGGCAGCAGCAGCAGCAGCTTCGGCACATGCACCAACACTTGCACTTGCATCTGCTCCGGCCCGTGAAGTTGCACCGGCAACAGACTAGGCTGCAGTTCGCACTTCATATACCGAAGTCCTTACAAAAACCGACATGTTGTAACACCCACGATGCGGTTATATCTCCCACGTGTCGAGGCACGACTTAGAGGCATAACCGCATTGTGGTTTTGTCGCAAGAAGGGTCATCTTCACACAATCCCATGTAATGAACAAGAATGGGATAAAGAGTTGGCTTACAATCGCCACTTCACACAATACATAAATAAATCATACCTCAGTCAGAGTACACACATAGGTCCGACTATGGAACCAAAATAAAAGAAGACAATCCCAAATGCTAGATCCCCGATCGTCCCAACTGGGCTCCACTACTGATCATCAGGAAACGAAACATAGTAACGACCAAGTTCCTCGTCGAACTCCCACTTGAGTTCGGTAGCATCGCCTGCACTGGTATCCTCGGCACCTGCAACTGTTTTGGTAGAATCTGTGAGTCGCAAGGACTCAACAATCTCACACCCGTGAGATCAAGACTATTTAAGCTTAAGGGTAGGAAAGGGGTAGTGAGGTGGAGCAGCAGCAAGCACTAAGCATATATGGTGGCTAACATACGCAAATAAGAGCGAGAAGAGAAGCAACGGAACGGTCGTGAAGCTAGCAATGATCAAGAAGTGATCCTGAAACTACTTACGTTCAAGCATAACACAAGAACCGTGTTCACTTCCCGGACTCCGCCGAAAAGAGACCATCACGGCTACACACGCGGTTGATGCATTTTAATTAAGTCGAGTGTCAAGTTATGTACAACCAGACATTAACAAATTCCCATCTGCCACATAACCGCGGGCACGGCTTTCGGAAGATAATACCCTGCAGGGGTGTCCCAACTTAGCCCATTATAAGCTCTCACGGTCAACGAAGGATATTCCTTCTCCCAGGAAGACCCGATCAGTCTCGGAATCCCGGTTTACAAGACATTTCGACAATGGTAAAACAAGACCAGCAAAGCCGCCCGATGTGCCGACAAATCCCGATAGGAGCTGCACATATCTCGTTCTCAGGGCAACACCGGATGAGACTAGCTACGAGTAAAACCATCCCTCAAGTTTCCCCAAGGTGGCCCCGCAGGCAGCTCGGTTCGGACCAACACTCGAAGGAGCACTGGCCCAGGAGGGGGTCTAAAATAAAGATGACCCTTGAGTGTGCAAAACCCAAGGGAAAAGGGGATAGGTGGTAGCAAATGGTAAAACCAAGGTTGGGCCTTGCTGGAGGAGTTTTATTCAAAGCGAACTGCCAAGGGGGTCCCATAAATCACCCAACCGCGTAAGGAACACAAAATCAAGGAACATAACACCGGTATGACGGGAACTAGGGCGGCAAGAGTGGAACAAAACACCAGGCATAAGGCCGAGCCTTCCACCCTTTACCAAGTATATAGATGCATTAATTAAATAAGAGATATTGTGATATCCCAACAGATCCATGTTCCAACATGGAACAAACTTCATATTCACCTGCAACTAGCAACGCTATAATAGGGGCTGCGCAAAAGCGGTAACATAGCCAAACAACGGTTTGCTAGGAAAGGTGGGTTAGAGGCTTGACATGGCAATATGGGAGGCATGATATAACAAGTGGTAGGTAGCGCGGCAAAGCAATAGAGCAAACAACTAGCAAGCAAAGATAGAAGTGATTTCGAGGGTATGATCATCTTGCCTGAAATCCCGCTAGGAAGTAGATCGAATCCATGAAGAAGACAAACGGACGTAGTCGAACGAATCCTCACAACTCCGGAACGAAACCGAAGCTAACGAGAGAAGCAACCCGGAAAGAAACAAACAACATAGTAAACAACCATCACATAAACATGGCATGATGCACAAACAAGTATGATGCATGTCCGGTTTAATGAGGCATGGCATGACAAAGTGCACCAAACAAAACTACAAGTTAAGTGGAGCTCAATATGCAACGAGTTGCATATTGACGAAACACCGCATTCAAGTTATTTAGTTTGCTCTTGTTTATGTACCCAACAATATTAAATGTTGATTAACACGGCAAGAGGTGAGACATAAGTAAACTACACATATTAGGCAATTTAAATGAGGCCAGAACAACAAACAACAATTCCGGAAAATCCCCATGTGCATATTTTAGATTTGGTACTGTTCTTCCTAAACCCATATTTTATTGTTGTTAAACAGGAAAATAAAGTGCAACATGTTAATCTATGCATTTTTCTACCCCATTTACATATAAAGTTTATTAAATTTGGAGCTATGTTTATTTAGTTATGAATTAAAGCATTTTAGCATGGCATTTGAGCAAATTAAACAAACAACATTTTAAACATGGATGCAAGCAGCATATTATGAAACTAGATAAAATTCTAAGCATTTTACATATATAAATTATTTACAAATGATGCACGGTTTGTGAGTTATTAAATGCATGATCTAGAGGGACTTTTCTGTAAATCTGTAAACTCCTGGAAAAATAGCTAAAATCGCAGACATGGAAAAAAAACTACACTGGGCCGAATCTGGAACAGGAAGCCCAATAGAGGAAAGGCCAGGGGGCTGCTCACATTGGGCTTCAGAGAGCTGGCAGATCTGGGCCTTGGCAAAAGCAGGCCGGCTGGGCTGGTTGGATCGAACGAGGGGCGGGGGCGCGGTCAACGCGGCCGTCGCGACTGCAGCCTCCTCCTCTCGAACAGAGGCAGGAGCGGGACTGGCGCTGGTCGTCGTCCCCGCACGCAGAAGCAGGGGAGGCCGGCGATGAGGGCTTGGCGGCGCACCAGGCGAGCTGGGGACGCCGGGATCTGACGCAGGCCGGAGGCGGGACGAGCAGGGCGACGCGGATCCCGTCGATCCCCACCGAAATCGAAGACTGGCGGAGTGTTCGGCGGGGAACCTGCAGGGCCATGGCGAGGCAATAAATTCAGAGATGTGCAAGGGGGAGGCTAGAAATAGGAGAAGGAGAGGGACGGGCAGAGGGAGGCGGACCCGATGGAACTCGCGCTCCGGCGAGTTACTGCTCGTTGCCGGCCGGACGGAGACGGGTGGCCTCGGGACGACGGGGACTCGTCGGGGCAGGGAGGTGCGGAGCGGCGGAGAGGCACAGGGCTTGAGGCAACGACGGTGGTGGACTCGAGCTTCGGCGGTGGCGCTGGTTCACTGCGAAGAGGAGCGAGAGAGGGATGAGATGAGGAAGAGGTCAGAGAAGGGGAGAAACGAGAAGAAGAGGAGGACAGGGAGAAGGAGCGGGCGGCCTGGCCTGGTGGATGCTCGTCGGCGGAGGGAGCTCCGGTGGTGCTGCGGCTTGCCGCGCGCGAAGGACGGGCGAGGACGGAGGGGAACGAGGCAGGAGCTCGAGTTCCTGGCTGACGAGGGGAGCGAGGAGGTGGCGCACGAGGTCGGGCTCCAGGCGGTGCTCGGGAGCCGCGGGAGGCCAGAAAGCGAGTGAGCGATGGGTTCCTGGAGCTGCTGATGCGGCTTGGTGCGGTGGTGGATCGGGCAGGCGTGCCGATCGACGAAGGTGGGTGGCGGCGCTGGGTTGGCTCGGGAAGGAATGAGGGGATCCCAAGGCAGGGGCGGCGGCAGAGGGATCGGACTGATGGGACAAGCCTCCTGAAGATTAGGGTTAGGCTGTTTAAATAGCTAGGTGGACTAGCTTAAGGCAAAACGGACCCTCGGATCAAAATCGAACGGTCGAGAATAAATAGGCTGTGGAGTCCAATAAAGAAAACGGAGATGTTTTGTAGATGTTTGGGGATGATCCGGACCAAACGGTCATGACAGAGCGGGTCGGGTTCGGGACAACTTCTGGGCGCGTGCGAGGGGGTCAGTGCACTGTGCAGAGAGGGTCAAAAGGTCGGACAACAAAAGAACGGTTGGACTGAGAAAGGTCAACGGAGGCGAGGAGGGACGCGGCAACTACGAACGGATGCAAACTTTATGAAAACATGCAGATGCAATGCTCATGATGACATGATGAAATGCAACAAACAAATAAAACACACGACGGTCACGCAAAACATGGCAGGCGTTTGGAGCATCGGTCTTGGGGCGTTACAACACTCCACCACTACAAGAGGATCTCGTCCCGAGATCTAGGATGGCACCGGGGAGAAATGGAAGAGGGACAGGTAAAACAAGTTGCTTCTTTGACAAACGAGTGAAACCATGAACCTTGAGAGGTCGCAAAGCTTGAAGAAATGACACGACGGAAGTGAACAAAATTTAAAATACTCTGTTCAGCAAGAGGAACAAGGGACATTGCGAGAACCTTGTAGGTTAAAGGACATGAAACAAGAGCTTAACGGATCAAAATTAATATGAAAGCACACCGGTATAAAAGAGAAACAAGGAGCAAGAATGACATAATTTGGACAGCACCCCAATGGAAAATGGAAGTAATTAACATGAACTTTACAAGATGAGAGGATACTTAATGAAATCAACAGCACACTGCCTCCGGAACTATCGAAAGAATGGCACAATGGGTCAGAAAGATTTCAGACAGCACTCCGGTTGAGAAGGGAGGCAAAACTTGAGAGAATGGGAAGAACTTGAAAAGAGGGCACGACACTCCGGTTGGAAATGGATAAGCACGAAAAGAACACGGTCCTCACAAGCCGAGAAGATGAGTGAAGAGAGCAACATCACAATGCCTCCGGAAGAAATAAATAATAGAAGATAGATCCTTGGAATAAAGAATGGAGAAGAAAATGACAACTTCTGCCACAAATGAGCTTGGAAAGCATCCTTCCAAGAAGGTTAGAACGGAGTTGTTGGAAAACCAACAACGAAAAGATCAAGCTTGTTGTGGGCTTATGGAAAATATCTCAAAATTATGAGGTTATAACCAGCCACTAGCGGTATCAATTAATTTGATTGAGAACACCAAAGAGATGAAAAACTTCTTCCACCAAGATGATAAAGAGATAACTTGGATCATTGATAAGCACCACAATAGTAACATTCCTTAGGAAATGCTTTAAGCGGAATATGACACAAGATAACTCAAACGAAGAGATTAATGGATTTAAAATACCTCATTCTTGACAACATGTGAATCATGAAGCACGAAAAGAAATTGTCAAGAATGACGTATTACCATCTCAAAAGATAAGGTAGGAAGAATTGCACTTCGGAATGCAAGATGAAGAATACTTGAACTCCCCAAAACAAAACGTGTGTTGAACACCATGTTTATTTTAGAGTATAGCTTGGCGGATCATAACTTTGAGAGAATTCTTGAAGAACAATTGAAGAGTGAAAGGAACCCTTGATGAACCACCATGTAGAGCCTCCATGAAGAACTCCGGTAAACAAAAGGATGATAAAAAGAAAGAGAAGTTGACAACACAAGGTGAAGCCTTGCAATGATTTGGGTGGAGCTTTGAAATGATATAACCGAGAAAACTTGGAACTCCGGAAAGAAAGATGAACAAATGAAATCAAGAATTTGGATGAACCTTCGGAATAAGGAATTGAATTTACTCGATGAAACAAGTATAAGAATTACATTATGCTCATCCTTCACCAATTAAATTGGTGACAAGCAATGGATTTGGCATACTACTTATTCTTCTTGAAAAGATTGAAGAGATATAGCCAAACTTGAGAAAATCTTCAATGATCCGCCGGTAGGATTGGAAAGAACGAATGAATTGATATGATAACCAAGGAAGAGAACTCTTGAACGAACCACCGTAAAAATTGGAAATGAAAGTTGCAAAGGCACAATTCACCGAGAAGAATTAGAAAACGAATAAAGATACTTGACAGAATTCAGACACATGAGAACGAAAAGATCATGAACTGATTAGAGGATATTTGAACGATGCACCGGTAAGATTTGGAGAATGAGATCTGAAAGCTGAGAATGAATAATTCTGAGATGATGGCTCCAGAGAATCAAGCTGAAAAGACTCTTGAATTTCTCCGCATGGGTGAAAAGAATTCTCACAATCAAAACAATTATGAGAGGATGGCAACAAGTTAGAACCACGCATCTTTGAGAGAACGGATTAGATTGAAGAGAAACTCTTCTTCAGTCTTCAAATGTTGAGAATGATGACGAGAAACACCACCACGAATTTTTAGGCACTCCGGAATGAAAATTAGAAAAGATTGAACGAACGATGAAAATAATTTGAAAGATCTTGGAGAAAGACATTTGACTGATGATAATTCATTCTTACGTCAAACTTTGAAATGAATTTGAGAATAACTCCAGAAAAATTAGAAGAGTCAGGTAAGATCCTGGGAAAAGACCTGTGGGTTAGGGCCCACTCAAAAAAAACACCGTTGAACGATTAAAATAAAGATTGCGCCTGTTGAATTAAATGGCTTGAATGAGGTAACAACCTCGAAATAGTTAGAATTGATGCGGAGTGGAAACACGAATCTTCAGAGATATCTTCAGCACTCCGGAACAATTGAATAGCAAGCGGGGAATGATTAAGAGATGCACCGACATGAGAAAGCATTTGAAATGAGGAAAAGAATACGGTCAACACTGAAAGCTTGAATTGAATCCACCGAAGAAGAAAAAGAACGAAGAATAATAAACTTGAAGCTCCGTTAGTATCTTCATGGGAAATCACCGGATAAGAACATTGAAAGAAAAGAATGAAGAGACTTCGCATCAATAAAAAGAATACTTGATTAAGAAATCTGAGTCCTTGAAGAAAAGGGTGGGAGGGCGGGAAAACAAAGGCAACTTGGGTCGGATGAAACGAACACCGTTGAGAAAAAAACTTAGAATTGATCTTGCGAATGTTGGAATGACTGGATGCACTTGAAGAGAAACACGCCGGTTGGAAAGAATTGGGATGACAATCTCGATGATCAAGAAGGATTAGTATCCACATTGGAATATGAGAACACCACATGGAAAAGGTATGGAATCCACATTTGACTTCGAAGCAACTCGAATACCACAACTTAAAACAAAACAAAGGATTTGGCTTGCAGAATAAGACGGAACAAATACATGTGATAGAGATTTACTCAATCCCATATCCTGCATCTGTCGGAAAGATATTCTAAGAGCTACTTGAATTCCCACTTATAAACTCCCGAAACTTTCTGGTTATGCAATCTGGTGTTGGGGATACAGGGGACACAAAATATATCACCCAAACTAACAATACCTAGATCCAGCTGTATCCATCCTTCAACACATAACCAAGAAACCTTCGAAAATCGTTTACCTCAACCTTCGAAAAGCATCCGTTATACGAGTTATGGCAATACTCCCGAAGTCCCGCCCCAGTACTGCGTGGCGTCGAGGTGATCTCACCAACAACTGCATAAAAGAGATTTTTGATGTCGGTGAAACTCAGGTATTCCAGAACTGCAACGATAAAATTGTGACGACAACACCTCGGAGCTCAACTCCCCGGGTCACTGCCACAACCCCTAAATGTCAGGAGGCACCAAGAACAATGTTCTCGTCACAAAACCATCGGAACGATTCCAAGATACCCGCATGATCCTAATTTTTTTAGTGAAATTTGAGGAGAGGAAAGTCAAAACATCTACGTCAGGAGACCTCACCAGAGCGACGAAGGGACTGAGGAGTAAAAAGAATCCTACTCTCCAATATATATATAATCCTAAGACTCAAAACATTTTTGATCTAGACTCAACAACGCCAGCGATTCGATCAAGCAGGGGGCTCCTAAGTCGGGGATGGCTCTGATTACCAACTTGTAACACCCACGATGCGGCTATATCTCCCACGTGTCGAGGCACGACTTAGAGGCATAACCGCATTGTGGTTTTGTCGCAAGAAGGGTCATCTTCACACAATCCCATGTAATGAACAAGAATGGGATAAAGAGTTGGCTTGCAATCGCCACTTCACACAATACATAAATAAATCATGCCTCAATCAGAGTACACACATAGGTCCGACTACGGAACCAAAATAAAAGAAGACAACCCCAAATGCTAGATCCCTGATCGTCCCAACTAGGCTCCACTACTGATCATTAGGAAACGAAACATAGTAACGACCAAGTTCCTCGTCGAACTCCCACTTGAGTTTGGTAGCATCGCCTGCACTGGTATCCTCGGCACCTGTAACTATTTTGGTAGAATCTGTGAGTCGCAAGGACTCAGCAATCTCACACCCGCGAGATCAAGACTATTTAAGCTTAAGGGTAGGAAAGGGGTAGTGAGGTGGAGCTGCAGCAAGCACTAAGCATATATGGTGGCTAACATACGCAAATAAGAGCGAGAAGAGAAGCAAAGGAACGGTCGTGAAGCTAGCAATGATCAAGAAGTGATCCTGAAAGTACTTACGTTCAAGCATAACACAAGAACCGTGTTCACTTCCCGGACTCCGCCGAAAAGAGACCATCACGGCTACACACGTGGTTGATGCATTTTAATTAAGTCGAGTGTCAAGTTTTCTACAACCGGACATTAACAAATTCCCATCTGCCACATAACCGTGGGCATGGCTTTCGAAAGATAATACCCTGCAGGGGTGTCCCAACTTAGCCCATTATAAGCTCTCACGGTCAACGAAGGATATTCCTTCTCCCGGGAAGACCCGATCAGTCTCGGAATCCCGGTTTACAAGACATTTCGACAATGGTAAAACAAGACCAGCAAAGCCGCCCGATGTGCCGACAAATCCTGTTAGGAGCTGCACATATCTCGTTCTCAGGGCAACACCGGATGAGACTAGCTACGAGTAAAACCAGCCCTCAAGTTTCCCCAAGGTGGCCCCGCAGGCAGCTCGGTTCGGACCAACACTTGAAGGAGCACTGGCCCGGGGGGGTCTAAAATAAAGATGACCCTTGAGTCTGCAGAACCCAAGGGAAAAGGGGATAGGTGGTAGCAAATGGTAAAACCAAGGTTGGACCTTGCTGGAGGAGTTTTATTCAAAGCGAACTGTCAAGGGGGTCCCATAAATCACCCAACCGCGTAAGGAACACAAAATCAAGGAATATAACATCGGTATGACGGGAACTAGGGCGGCAAGAGTGGAACAAAACACCAGGCATAAGGCCGAGCCTTCCACCCTTTACCAAGTATATAGATGCATTAATTAAATAAGAGATATTGTGATATCCCAACATATCCATGTTCGAACATGGAATAAACTTCATCTTCACCTGCAACTAGCAACGCTATAATAGGGCTGAGTAAAAGCGGTAACATAGCCAAACAACGGTTTGCTAGGAAAGGTGGGTTAGAGGCTTGACATGGCAATATGGGAGGCATGATATAACAAGTGGTAGGTAGCGCGGCAAAGCAATAGAGCGAACAACTAGCAAGCAAAGATAGAAGTGATTTCGAGGGTATGATCATCTTGCCTGAAATCCCACTAGGAAGAAGATCGAATCCATGAAGAAGACAAACGGACGTAGTCGAACGAATCCTCACAACTCCGGAACGAAACCGAAGCTAACGAGAGAAGCAACCCGGAAAGAAACAAACAACATAGTAAACAACCATCACATAAACATGGCATGATGCACAAACAAGTATGATGCATGTCCGGTTTAATGAGGCATGGCATGACAAAGTGCAACAAACAAAACTACAAGTTAAGTGGAGCTCAATATGCAACGAGTTGCATATTGTCGAAACACCGCATTCAAGTTATTTAGTTCGCTCTTGTTTATGTACCCAACAATATTAAATGTTGATTAACATGGCAAGAGGTGAGACATAAGTAAACTACACATTTTAGGCAATTTAAATGAGGCCGGAACAACAAACAACAATTCCGGAAAATCCCCATGTGCATATTTTAGATTTGGTACTGTTCTGCTAAACCCATATTTTATTGTTGTTAAATAGGAAAATAAAGTGCAACATGTTAATCTATGCATTTTTCTACCCCATTTACATATAAAGTTTATTATATTTGGAGCTACGATTATTTAGTTATGAATTAAAGCATTTTAGCATGGCATTTGAGAAAATTAAACAAACAGCATTTTAAACATTTTAAACATGGATGCAAGCAGCATATTATGAAACTAGATAAAATTCTAAGCATTTTACATATATAAATTATTTACAAATGATGCACGGTTTGTGAGTTATTAAATGCATGATCTAGAGGGACTTTTCTGTAAATCTATAAACTCCTGGAAAAATAGCTAAAATCGCAGACATGGAAAAAAAACTACACTGGGCCGAATCTGGAACAGGAAGCCCAGCAGAGGAAAGGCCAGGGGGCTGCTCACATTGGGCTTCAGAGAGCTGGCAGATCTAGGCCTTGGTAAAAGCAGGCCGGCTGGGCTGGTTGGATCGAACGAGGGGAGGGGGCGCGGTCAACGCGGCCGTCGCGACTGCAGCCTCCTCCTCTCGAACAGAGGCAGGAGCGGGACTGGCGCTGGTCGTCGTCCCCGCACGCAGAAGCAGGGGAGGCCAGCGATGAGGGCTTGGCGGCGCACCAGGCGAGCTGGGGACGCCGGGATCTGACGCAGGCCGGAGGCGGGACGAGCAGGGCGACGCGGATCCCGTCGATCCCCACCGAAATTAAAGACTGGTGGAGTGTTCGTCGGGGAACCTGCAGGGCCATGGCGAGGCAATACATTCAGAGAAGTGGCAGGGGGGAGGCTAGAAATAGGAGAAGGAGAGTGACGGGCAGATGGAGGCGGACCCGATGGAACTCGCGCTCCGGTGAGTTACTGCTCGTTGCCGGCCGGACGGAGACGGGTGGCCTCGGGATGACGGGGACTCATCGGGGCAGGGAGGTGCGGAGCGGCGGAGAGGCGCAGGGCTTGAGGCAACGACGGTGGTGGACTCGAGCTTCGGTGGTGGCGCTGGTTCACTGCGAAGAGGAGCGAGAGAGGGATGAGATGAGGAAGAGGTCAGAGATGGGGAGAAACGAGAAGAAGAGGAGGACAGGGAGAAGGAGCGGGCGGCCTGGCCTGGTGGATGCTCGTCGGCGGAGGGAGCTCCGGTGGTGCTGCGGCTTGCCGCGCGCGAAGGACGGGCGAGTACGGAGGGGAACGAGGCAGGAGCTTGAGCTCCTGGCTGACGAGGGGAGCGAGGAGGTGGCGCACGAGGTCGGGCTCCAGGCGGTGCTCGGGCGCCGCGGGAGGCGAGAAAGGGAGTGGAGTGATGGGTTCCTGGAGCTGCTGATGCGGCTTGGTGCGGTGGTGGATCGGGCAGGCGTGCCGATCGACGAAGGTGGGTGGCGGCGCTGGGTTGGCTCGGGAAGGAATGAGGGGATCCCAAGGCAGGGGCGGCGGCAGAGGGATCGGACTGATGGGACAAGCCTCCTGAAGATTAGGGTTAGGCTGTTTAAATAGCTAGGTGGACTAGCTTAAGGCAAAACGGACCCTCGGATCAAAATCGGACGGTCGAGAATAAATAGGCTGTGGAGTCCAATAAAGAAAACGGAGATGTTTTGTAGATGTTTGGGGATGATCCGGACCCAACGGTCATGACAGAGCGGGTCGGGTTCGGGACAACTTCCGGGCGCGCGTGAGGGGGTCAGTGCACTGTGCAGAGAGGGTCAAAAGGTCGGACAACAAAAGAACGGTTGGGCTGAGAAAGGTCAACGGAGGCGAGGAGGGACACGGCAACTACGAACGGATGCAAACTTTATGAAAACATGCAGATGCAATGCTCATGATGACATGATGAAATGCAACAAACAAATAAAACACACGACGGTCACGCAAACATGGCAGGCGTCTGGAGCGTCGGTCTTGGGGCGTTACACATGTCCACCTTCTTGGTAAGCATTGGCCGCCCAAGTGCTTCGTTCTTTTTTCTTTCCATGTTGTTTCACATGATTCACTGTGTTGATCTAACTGTTTGGGTATGTCTTCTTGTTTGCAAACAGAGAATTCCTAGAGCAACGAGGGAGTCATTCAACAATCCGGGCGACCGCGGCCAAGTTTCTCTTACCATGCGCAGCCTTGGTGTGAATGAACCTGCTCAATATACCGTAAGTACAAAGGATGGTCGCATGATGATTGATGCTAAAGGATGGTCAAGGTTCAAATCTAAATCATATCTTGCGGTAGGGGATGATGTCAAAATCGAACTTTCTCGGCAAGGAGAGCTGGTCCAAATCAACTTTGAAATTCTTCAGTAGCAGCACGCAACTGCCGAACTGATCTATCCTCCGAGAGATTTTGATGTAATAATCTGGCATGGTGAAACAAGTGTCCTGTGTGTATACGTAGTATGACAGTATTATTTATCACATGGTATATCGTTGATAGAATTGCAACTCTGATTGCTGGTTAGGAACTGTCGTTCGATTTCATTCCAACAGTTGCCGTGCTTTATTCAATTTTGTGTATTCACCTTGCGACAGCATCTAAAACCAGCGCCGTACCGATCGCTTGCAATATGAAAAGCGCCGAGGTAGAACACATGGGCCCCCAAACATGCTGGGTCGGCCTGCGGCCCAAAGTCCAGAACCGTGAGCCTATCTGAGTAGTATATTCTCAGCTGAACCCCCATAAAAAAAGCTGAACCCCCATAATGCTCGTGCGTTGCAGAGGGAGTATATTTCTCGGCAAGGTGAGCCTGTGATATAAAAGATTTGTATATTTCTTTACAGAGGGAGTTTCTCTCTGTCAAAAAATATATTTATGTGTAACTAGTTACTCCTGTCTTTCTGCTTCCTTTCGCTGATATGTGGGGCAACCGGCAATGGGGTCCACGTGCCATATGCACAAATTAGAGTGCACAACTTCACGGTAGACACACCCCGGTCGTAGCGCCGCAGTAATGCCCAATGAGCCGTCAAATCACAACCCCCCCTTTGCAGCTTTAGCAGTAAGCTGGACGGACGAAGTGGCAATATTTCACTAGGCTTGAATCCCCTTCTCCCTCGTCTGCTTGTTCAGAGAAAACCCCCTCTCGGTGATTGCACAGGGTTTTCTCATGGAGAACTAGGTACGAATTCTTCATCCATCCCCGATAAATCAAAGTCCCTTGGTCGCAGGTAATCCTAGGATGGCAGCCGCCGCCGTTCATGCATTTTTATTCCTACTGAATCTAGCGTGTTTCATTTGCAGTGCCCAAAGTGCGAATATCCTACAGGTTTCTGCGCCCTCGGCGAGACACCACACTTGTTCCTTCTCATCCTAACACAACATTTTGAAACGCGCACAGTATGCTCCTAGAATCCTCTTTTCTATCCGGGAGGGTGGGGGTTTTTTGAACATGCTGTGTTCTCATATTATTTTTCCTGCAGTGTATTATTTGCTCTGCCAGAACACATGTACTCAAGATGCTCGGCCTTGCCATAACTGAATATACTAGTTTAATGGTCACAGTGAAGACAAGCCATGGATATAAGTTCCGAGTTGGGTTCATGAACCAAGAAGATTGCTGCTTTTTTTATGGCCGAACTTGGATAAACTTTCTCAAGTGTTACAGACTGAAAGTTGGCACACGAATGTTGATGGAAATAGCAGAACCTGGTCTCATCTTCACTACAATCTTCCACCCCGACGTCGTTCCAATTGTTCATCCATGTTAGTTTTGTATCTGGTTCTTGCTTGTTGCCTTGATTACTTCTTAATCCACCTATTCTGTCTAACTAATCACAATTTAACTTTAGAAGTAGCAACGAATCTCTCACGAAGATGCTACTTCTAACTAATATTTTCTTATAATTGGTGGCACGTGTAGTTTTTTCAGAGTTAAGTAGTCTGCTCGTTTGTTACTCTGTAATAACTCGGCTGTTACTAATGGCACTGAAGTTGACTGTATCGACATCCACAAGTTCCTACAGTTTATTGATTGTCTTGAGGTCCTTGTGGGGCGTTTCAATGGTGGAAGGCCACGTGGGATATGTGTGCCACTGCTGCACTTGTTGAACAGGTCCAACTGTGTCGAGAAACTTATGGTACGAGCTGTTTTCTGTTATATATGTTGTTCATAAACTATTGCTTATACACAGTTTTACAGTTGTGATCTTCTTGAAACAGGAACTGCCGAGCTCTATTATTCCTATACAGATGCCTGACCATGGTCGGGTCAGACTTGCGCTTGGTCACAACATGATGTTTATGTCGACCTACTCAATTCCCCTTGGAGGTGAAGAGATACTTATTCATGGGTGGTCTCAAATAATGAAGGCCCGTCCATCTTGGAGAATAGGACAGAAGATTATGTTCATGCTTTCCATGGCTCTAAAGCGAATATCCTGTTTATTGACCACGTTGCGAGATGAAGCCGCTTTCAGAAGGTTGTGGATGCGCGGGGTGGCGCCTGGGCCTTGGCGGCCTCACCCTTGGTTAACTGTAGGCAAAGTAGCACTGTTCGAGGCGTGCTTTGTACGGTTGAACCTGTATAAGTACTCATACTGCTTTCAGCTTTGGTTGTTAAGTGCCCCTGCTGGTTTCAGTTAAGGTTGTTAAGTACTCCAGCTGCTTTTACAGTCTGTCGTGTTTCTTCAGTCCTGTCTTCCTCCAGCCGCCAAAACCAAATCAGCGCCGGCGCGGCCGCCTGCTTCCGCCTCCCACGGCTGGCTGCGCCTCAGCGCACGCATCGCCGCCCCACCGTCTCCTAAATCGTTAACGCCGACGTCCTCCGCGCGCTTTGGTGCACTCGCCGCGGCGCCGCCCTCTCGCGTTGTCAACATGGTCAACAAACAACAGGAATCGGCAGAAGTACGTGGAGAGGATGACAGTAGGGGCCCACCACGTCAGCGTATGGAAAAATAAAATGCTTCCTCCTAGTGTTTTCCTGACATCTGGGACCCACGACATTGTGAGTGTATATAGTCAATAGACAAGAGAACATCACAAGATCGACTGACGCCTGGGACGTAGCTACTCGAGTAGTATTTTTTTGTTTGGTATTGTTGAGACGGAGCAGGGTTTGAACTGGGCTGTGGCCCGTCTAGCCCAGGCTTATATTTTATGTTCACCATGTGACCAGCCCAGCTATTTTTTCTTTGTGAAAATGAGCCCAGTTTATTTTTCTGAAGAATACCCAATCCAGTCCTACTTATTTTTCTACGCCCTGACGGGCTGCAACTCTTTCAAGACGCCTCAAATCTTGAAAGTAATATGAAATGGGTTGTAAATATAACAACAGATGACAAATTGGAAATTACTTTATAATTTCTGAATTTTTTCACATCTTCAGATTCCTATTTCACTGGGCATTAACCTAATTTAAATATATCTTAAAAGTACTTTAAATCTGGCTCGACATTTCGGTATTAAAAATAGTTTGGAACCCACAGAAATATGAGAAATTGGCCTTGGCCAACCAAAAAAAACGACTGCAATAAATTGCATAATAAGTTGCCATGAGCTATATATAAATTATTAAAAAAAGAGGGACTGGTCGGACTTGTGGGCCTGTTTAGTTAACGCGTATGCAAGATTTTTTTAGTTATTATATACGTCAACAAACGATTCTAGCAGACGTAACCGTTGGATGTCAATCCAACGGCCGTCGTGTTTCTTCAATCTCTGATCTTCTTGCTCCAGCCGCCAAAGCAGCGCCGGCGGGACCGCCTACTCCCGCCTCCCGTGGCCGGTTGTGCTGCTGCGCAGGCCTCAGCGCCCCCTACTACTCCCACCGCTGGCCAGGGCATCCCTCTACTCACCCACACCCCCTGTTATTCTGCGGCGACGGCAGCCTCACACCGCAGCCGAACCGGTGAACCCTCGTACTCCTCTCCGCGCGGGCTTCCACTACCGCGTCTTCCCCGGCTCCGCGTCGTCCCCTTCCTAGGCCTCGCCGTCGTCCACCGCCGTGGTGCTCTCGGCGTGGCATGGTCAATGTGGTCAACGACCGACTTACATCGGAAGAGTACTGTACGTGGAGAGGCTGACAGCTGGGTCGACGGCAGCCGCAAGGAAGCGCCTCCTTATTACGCGGAAAATAATTATTCCTCCACCTGACAGCAGGGACCCACTGGAGGGGCCACCAGTATTTCGTGAAAAAAAACGTTTCCCCCTGACTGCTGGGACCCATAGGACGGGCCACCGTATTTCGAGAAAAAAATGTCCCCCCCCCCCCGCTGTCAGCTCGGACCCACCGGAAGTGCCTCCTTATTACGCACAAAAAATGAATACCCCCTGCTAGCTGGGACCCACCTTGGTGGGAGGCTGACTTGTGGGCCTACTAAGTTGACTGGGACGGAGGCCTTTGTCAACTTTAGTCAATATATGAATGATTCTAGCTCCAGTGACCGTACGATGTCCATCCAACGGCC
>NC_057811.1:329683291-329684140 GCF_018294505.1 Triticum aestivum | reverse complement strand
AAAAAATGAATACCCCCCTGCTAGCTGGGACCCACCTTGGTGGGAGGCTGACTTGTGGGCCTACTAAGTTGACTGGGACGGAGGCCTTTGTCAACTTTAGTCAATATATGAATGATTCTAGCTCCAGTGACCGTACGATGTCCATCCAACGGCCGTAGTGCTTCTTCAACCTCTGGTCTTCTTGCTCCAGCCGCCCAAAGCAGCGCTGGTCGTGCCGCCTGCTCCTGCCGCACGTGGCCGGCTATGATGCCGCAGAGGCCTCACCGCCCCCTACTAGTCCCACCGCTGGCCAGGCCATCCCTCTACGCACCCACACCCCCTGTTATTCTGCTGCGACGGCAGCCTCACACCGCAGCCGAACGAGTGAACCCTCATACTCCTCTAAACGTGGGCATCCACTGCCACGTCTTCCCCGACTCCGCGTAGTCCCCTTCCTAGGCCTCACCGTCGTCCACCGCCCTGGTGCTCTCGGTGCGGCGTGGTCAACGTGGTCAAGAGATGGTTTCCATCGAACGTGGACTGTACGTGGAGAGGCTGATAGCTGGGTCCACGGCCGCAGCAAGGAAGTGCCTCCTTATTACACGCAAAATAATTATTCCTCCACCTGACAGCGGGGACCCACCAGACGGGCCACCATATTTCGCGAAAAAAACATTTCCCCTGACTGCTGGGACCCACCAGCTACATCTTCGCACGCAAGGAAGTGCGTCCGAAAAAAAATGATTCGCCCCCCTGACTGCTGGGACCCACCAGCTACATCTTCGCACGCAAGGAAGTGCGTCCGAAAAAAAATGATTCGCCCCCCTGACTGCTGGGACCCACCAGCTACATCTTCGCACGCAAGGAAGT
>NC_057811.1:329682160-329683281 GCF_018294505.1 Triticum aestivum | reverse complement strand
AACAAAATGATTCCCCCCTGACTGCTGGGACCCAGCAGCTACACCTTCGCACGCAAGGAAGTGCGTCCGGGCAAAAAAAACAAAACGATTCGCCCCCTGACTACTGGGACCCACCAGCTACATCTTCGCACGCAAGGAAGTGCCTGACAGTCGGGACCCACCTGGTCGAAGCGTACGTAGCGTTGTCATTCTGGTCGCGAACGTGTACGTACATATATACTGGTCGATGTAGAGGCGCGCACGTGTCGTAGTAGAGGCGCGCACGTAGCATGTACACGTATGTACAGCGCCAGGGTGCAAGAAAGAAAATACGGCCACATACGTACATACGGGCAGGGTCTCGAACGCCTACTCGCGCATACGTACGGCCAGGGCTCGTGTACATGGCTGGGTCAGAACGGAGAAACAACGTCGTCGTGTTCATGGGGAGGCAACGGAATGCATCGTGTTCATGGGGAGGCAACGGAACGCGTGGGAGCCAACCGGCTGGGTCGGAACGGAATGCGTGGTCGTGTTCATCAGGAGGGCTTGGACGGAACAGGCGATGGAAAAGAGGCCTGGCGTACCGCAAAACGGAGGAAACGGCCTTGTGTTCGACCGGCCACATTCGAAACGGGATCCTGGTCATCGGGAGGGGTCTGCGCGTACCGCAAAACGGAGGAAACAGACCTCCTACGGTCGAAATGGGGGTCCTGTTGATCGGGCGGGGTGTGGCGTACCGCAAAACGGACAAAACGGACCCCCTACGGTTGAAACGGGGGTCCTGTTGATCGGGAGGGGTGTGGCGTACCGCAAAACGGACGAAACGGACCTCCTACGGTCGAAACGGGGGTACTGTTCATCGGGAGGGGTGTGGCGTACCGCAAAACGGGACTCCACGGGATACTGTTCATCTCCATCGTCGACCTCCTCTAGCCTCCACGGGCTACCGTCGACCTCCTCCAGCCTCCACGGGCTCCTGTTCATCCAGCCTCCACCGTGCGCTACTCCACCGGCTACTGTTCAACCACCCCTCCACGGGCACCCCTCGACCATCTACTATTCATCCAGCCCTCCACACCACGGGGTCCTGTTCAACCACCCCTTCACGGGCACCCCTCCACCGTCTACTGTTCATCCAG
>NC_057811.1:329662570-329681718 GCF_018294505.1 Triticum aestivum | reverse complement strand
CGATCGACTTCAGTTAGCAGCAGTAGCGAAGGAATCGCTCGATCGGGTTCAGTTAACAGCCATCGATCGATCGCTCGGGTTCAGTAACGCGTAGCCTACGGTGCAATCGCTCGGGTTCAGTTAGAGCCCAATGCCTCGCTCGGGTTCAGTTAGAGCCAACGCCTCGCACACATGCGCGTACGTGTACGAGAGAAACGCGCATCGCTCGGCCCCCGACCTCCGACCGTAACCGGGAACTCCCCGAAATTTTCCTCCCCTCGCTTCTACCACGGTTTTTTCCGTCATGGACGGCCCAAAGAATGTCATGCAGCTGCGTCTCCGGCCCGCCCAGGACGAAAAGCCCATTTTCTGTCATGATTTTTTGTCATAGAAGTAGGAGCCCACCACATCTATGATGATACCGGGTTTTGTCACAATTATCGTCATAGAAGTGTCATATGTATGACAGAAAAAAAAATTCGTTCGGCCCAAAATGTCACGGATGTGTCTTTTTTTTGTAGTGTGGAGTCATACTCTTCGCGATCCGATCACGATCCAGCCGATCTAGTGCCGAACGGATGGCACCTCCGAGTTTAGCACACATGCGGCTCGATAACGTCTTCTCCTTCTTGATCCAGCAAGAGGGAGAGGATAATTAGATGGGATCACAACCAACATGACAGCGTGGTGGTGATGGTGGAGCACCGACAGCGCTTCGCTCAGCGTCGTCGGGACGAGGCGGTGGAACTATGGGTAACGGGAGAGAGAGAGGGGCGCCAAGGGCTTGGTTTGTTCTTTTCGGACGCCCCGTTCCCTCTATATATAGGTGGAGTGGCGTGGGAAACAGCCCCTCCAAGTCCTAGGGCGCAGCTAAGGGGGAGAGGACTTGGACTCTAAGTCCAATCCTATTCCTACTAGGACTCCTTCCTTTTTTGCCTTCCCTAGCCACATAGGCTTTTGAGGACTTGGTGCACCTACCCCAATAAGGCCAGGGCGCCTCCCCGCAGCCCAAGCTAGCCCTTGGGTCGTGGTGGAACCACTTGTGGACTTCCGGACCGCTCCGAAACCCTTTGGAACCTTCTAGAAGCTTCCCAGTACAATACTGAAAGAACTGCACCTTTTTCTGGAACCCAAAATATTACTTCCCATATATAAATATTTACCTCTCGACCATTCCGAGACTCCTCATGACGTCCGGGATCTCATCCGGGACTCTGAAAAACATTTTGTTACCACTCATCAAATATCCCAATACTACTCTAGCGTCAACGAACGTTAAGCGTGTGACCCTGTGGGTTCGGGAATTATGTAGTCATGACCAAAACACCTCTCTGGTCAATAACCAATAGTGGGACCTGGATGCCCATATTGATTCCTACACATTCCACGAAGATCTTTTATCAGTTGAACCTTTATGACAATATACGTAATTCCCTTTGTCTGTTGGTATGTTACTTGCCCGAGATTCGATCGTCGGTATATCTATACCTAGTTCAATCTCGTTACCAGCAAGTCTCTTTACTAGTTCCGTATACATCATCTTGCAACTAACTCCTTAGTTACTTTGCTTGCAAGCTTATTGTGATGTGTATTATGAAGAGGGTCCAGAGATACCTCTCCGTCATACAGAGTGACAAATCTCAATCTCGATTCACGCCAACTCAACAGACACCTTCGAAGATACCTGTAGAGCATCTTTATGATCACCCAGTTACGTTGTGACGTTTAATAGCACACAAGGTATTCCTCCGGTATACGTGAGTTGCATGATCTCATGGTTGAAGGAATATGTATTTGACATTAAGAAAGCAGTAGCATAAACTGAACGATCATACGCTAAGCTAACGGATGGGTCTTGTCCATCATATCATTATCCTAATCATGTGATCCCGTTATCAAGTGACAATTCATGTCCATGGTTATGAAACCTTAACCATCTTAGATCAACGAGCTAGTCTAGTAGAGGCTCACTAGGGACATGGTATTGTAGGGAAACGTTGCATGGAAAACAAAAACTTTTATATGCACACACAAGAACTATCCATGGAGATGCATAGCAACAAGAGGGGGAGAGCATCTTCATACCCTTGAAGATCGCTAAGCGGAAGCGTTTATCAGCGCGGTTGATGTAGTCGTACACCTTCGCGATCCTTCCCGATCAAGTACCAAACATACGGCACCTCCGCGTTCAGCACACGTTCAACTCGATGACGTCCACGCCTTCTCAATCCAGCAAGAGTGGCGAAGTAGTAGATGAGTTCTGGCAGCACGACGGCGTGCTGACGGTGACGGTGAAGAACAATCTCCGCAGGGCTTCGCCAAGCACAACGAAAACTATGACGGAGGATAAACTAGAGGGACGAGGTTGCCGGCACACGGCTTGGTGCAATTTGATGTGTCTCAGGGGATAGCCTTGCCCCTCTATTTATATGTTGAGCCCTCGGGTCGAAACTTGGAGTAAAAGCCTCCTCAAAGTCGGTTCTGCCCGAAAGGCAAGAGTCCTTCTCCGACTCCAGGGCCAGATGCCAGTGTTCCTGGCATTTGGGCCTAGACGCCAGGGTACCTGGTGTCTGGCCTCTGGTCTCTGCAAAACATCCTTTTGCACTTTCCAAAATCCTCGTGGGCTTTACCCCTTGGCCCAAATAAAGTGTCTCGCACCAGAACATTTCGGGAAACATCCGAAATCCCTTCTGGTGAATTCCGGAATCCTTCCGGAGACTAAACACTATTATGCCATATATCAATCTTTACCTCCGGACAATTCCGGAGTTCCTCGTCATGCCCGTGATCTCATCCGGGACTCCGAACAACATTCGGTCACCAACATACATAACTCACATAATATTATATCATCAACGGACGTTAAGCGTGCGGACCCTACGGGTTCAAGAACTATGTAGACATGACCGAGACATCTCTCCAGTCAATAACTAATAGTGGAACCTGGATGCCCATATTAGCTCCTACATATTCTACGAAGATCTTTATTGGTCGAACCTTATGACAACATATGTAATTCCCTTTGTCCATCGGTATGTCACTTACCCGAGATTCGATCATCGGTATCTTCATACCTAGTTCAATCTTGTTACCGACAAGTCTCTTTACTCGTTCTGTAATACACCATCTCATAACTAACTCCTTAGTCACTTGGCTTGCAAGCTTCTTGTGATGTGTATTACCGAGAGGGCCCAGAGATACCTCTCCCATACACGGAGTGACAAATCCCAATCTCAATGCATGCCAACTCAACAGACACGTTCGAAGATACCTGTAGAGCATCTTTAGGATCACCCAGTTACGTTGTCATGTTTGATAGCACACAAGGTATTCGTCTGGTATCCGGGAGTTGCATGATCTCATGCTCAAAGGAATATGTATTTGACATTAAGAAAGCAATAGCAATAAACTGAATGATCATATGCTAAGCTAACAGATGAGTCTTGTCCATCACATCATTCTCCTTATGATGTGATCCCATTATCAAATGACAACTCATGTCTATGGTTAGGAAACCTTAACCATCTTTGATCAACGAGCTAGTCTAGTAGAGGCTCACTAGGGACACAATATTTGTTTATGTATCGACACATGTATTTAAGTTCCCAGTCAATACAATTCTAGCATGAACAATAAACCTTTATCATGATTAAGGAAATATAATAACAACCATTTTATTATTGCCTCTAGGGCATATTTCCATCAGTGTCCCACTTGCACTAGAGTCGATAATCTAGTTCACATCATCATGTGATTAACACCTATAGTTCACATCACCATGTGACTAACACCCAAAGAGTTTACTAGAGTCAATAATCTAGTTCACATCGCCATGTGATTAACACCCAAAGATTTTACTAGAGTGTGATCATGTTTTGCGTGTGAGAGATCTTTTAGTCAACGGTTCTGGAACATTCAGATCCATGTGTACTTTGCAAATGTCTATGTCTACAATGCTCTGCATAGAGCTACTCTAGCTAATTGTTCCCACGTTCAATATGTATCCAGATTGAGACTCGGAGTCATCTGGATCAGTGTTAAAGCTTGCATCGACGTAACCCTTTACGACGAACCCTTTATCACCTCCATAACCAAGAAACATTTCCTTAGTCCTCTTTAGATACCTAAGGATAATTTTGACCGATGTCCAGCGATCCACTCCTGGATCACTATTGTACCCCCTTGCCAAACTCATGGCAAGGCACACAATAGGTTTGCTACACAGCATGGCATACTTTATAGAACCTATGGCTGAGGCATAGGGAATGACTTTCATTCTCTCTCTATTTTCTGTTGTGGTCGGGGTTTGAGTCTTACTCAACTTCACACCTTGCAGCACAGGCAAGAACCCTTTATTTGACTGATCCATTTTGAACTTCTTCAAAACTTTGTCAAGGTATGTGCTTTGTGAAAGTCCTATTAAGCATCTCGATCTATCCCTATAGATATTGATGCCCAATATATAAGCAGCTTCACCGAGGTCTTTCATTGAAAAATTCTTATTTAAGTATCCTTTTATGCGATCCAGAAATTCTATATCATTTCCAATCAACAATATGTCATCCACATATAATATCAGAAATGCTACAGAGTCCCACTCACTTTCTTATAAATACAGGCTTCACCATAAGTTTGTATAAAACCATATGCTTTGATCACCTTATCAAAGTGTATATTCCAACTCCGAGATGCTTGCACTAGTCCATAGATGGATCGCTGGAGCTTGCACACATTGTTAGCACCTTTAGGATCGACAAAACCTTCTGGTTGCATCATATACAACTCTTCTTTAAAATATCCATTAAGGATTGCAATTTTGACATCCATTTGCCATATTTCATAATTATAAAAGGCGGCAATTTCTAACATGATTCGGACGGACTTAAGCATCGCTACAGGTGAGAATGTCTCATCGTAGTTAACTCCTTGAACTCGTCGAAATCCTTGTGCGACAAGTCGAGCTTTGTAGATAGTAACATTACCATCAGCGCCAGTCTTCTTCTTGAAGATCCATTTATTCTCTATGGCTTGCCGATCATTGGGCAAGTCCACCAAAGTCCACACTTTGTTCTCATACATGGATCCTATCTCGGATTTCATGGCCTCAAGCCATCTGTCGGAATCTGGGCTCACCATAGCTTCTTCATAGTTCGTAGGTTCGCCTTGGTCTAGTAACATGACTTCCAGGACAGGAATACCGTACCACTCTGGTGCGGATCGTGCTCTGGTTGACCTACAAAGTTCAGTAGTAACTTGATCTGAAGTTTCATGATCATCATCATTAGCTTCCTCTCTAGTTGGTGTAGGCATCACGGGAATGGTTTTCTATGATGTGCTACTTTCCAATTCGAGAGAAGGTACAATTACCTCATCAAGTTCTACTTTCCTCCCACTCACTTCTTTGGGGAGAAACTCCTTCTCTAGAAAGGACCCATTCTTAGCAACAAATATCTTGCCTTCGGATCTGTGGTAGAAGGTGTACCCAATAGTTTCTTTAGGGTATCCTTGAGGGAGTCCTGGATTAGGGGGTCCTTGGGGATCCGGGCTGTGTGATGTGGGCTAGATTGGTGGGCCGTGAAGATACAAGATTGAGGACCTTCTCTCGTGTCCGGATGAGACTCTCCTTGGCGTGGAAGGCAAGCTTGGCATTCGGATAAGAAGATTCCTTTCCCTATAAACCGACTCTGTGCAACCCTAGCCCCCTCCTGTGTCTATATAAACCGGAAGGTTTAGTCCGTAGAGGCAATCATAACCATACAAGCTAGACATCTAGGGTTTAGCCATTACATTCTCGAGGTAGATCAACTCTTGTAACCCCTATACTCATCAAAGTCAATCAAGCAGGAAGTAGGGTATTACCTCCATTAAGAGGGCCCGAACCTGGGTAAACATCGTGTCCCTGTCTCTTGTTACCTTCAATCCTAAGACGCACAGTTCGGGACCCCCTACCCGAGATCTGTCGATTTTGACATCGACATTGGTGATTTCATTGAGAGTTCCTCCGTGTTGTCGATAGAAGGATCGATGGCTCGCCTCTTCATCAACGACAAAAATCACCTCTGGAAGATCCCTAGTTCCTGGGCAGATCCCCAGATCGGCAATTTCACCATAGGCGCCCGTCTGGCCATTAAACCCAAGGCGGTCCCCCGGATTGCCAAAAAATATCTCCGCATCAACCCCGAAGGCGTCGATAAGATGGACCTGACAAATGTTTCATCTTTAAACAAACTGCTAGATCACATCGCCGCCCTTGGAGTCGCAACAGATTACGATCTGGTTGGGCTTAAACCTGATCAGAGGGAAATTAGGTCTCCACCTGTCACCCACCTGGTGATTGTTGTGGAAGAACGAGTTGAGGATACCGCTCCTCCTATGCTAAAAACAAACTATGTTCGGATCTCCGAGCCCTATGAGCCGGACACTCATCTTTGAGAAGGGATTATCTATGTCCCAAGCGTAGAACCCGTCACTGAGTCTAAAAACCACCCGGACACTCTGGACCCTGGGCCAATGATCTCAGAAAATTTTCAAAACCCGGATTCCACAGTGGGTCAAGGTTCGGATTCAAGCCCACCCACCCACCACAATCAATACTCTCCAAGCAATTCCGGTCCCCCAGACATATGCCATTTAATGTATATACGACAGCAACCTCTGGAAACAATCCATCACTTTTGGGCTAGATTCCTACTTGTTAAAAACAAGATCAAAGATTGTTGCGACGACGATGCGGTATCAGTCTTTTGCCGCAACTGTACAGACGAGGGCATCCTCAACACCCTCAATCGGCGCCGCATTCTACACTTTGCAGATTTGGCACACATAGTACAGAAGTATTGCGCAATGGAAAGCGCTTGGAAAGCCCAGACAGCTCGGTGGGAGCCACCGGCCTTTAAGCCACCCACCGGCCGAACAAAAAGGATGCACCATTACGGGGCACCTGATGATTCTTCCACGGAAAGAAAAATTCAGCCCTTACCGGGACACAGAACTGTCCTTGATGGATGGCTCGACAAGCCCTGTCAGATACACGCGATGCCAAATTCCGAGCCAACTCATAACCTTCGGGCATGTTGGGTACTCCGGCAGGTGGCTAAAAACAGGGAGGCTATCCTCACCAACACTACTCCGATAAGGCATTCCCCCGAGGATAATGACCTTGGTGTGTTTATAGTCTTCGAGACCTTTTCTTCAAACAATCGGCGCAAAAGGGCGCTCCGCGACCTCGCCGAAGTCAATCACGTAGCCACAATAAATCCTTGGAACGATATGGCGATAACCTTCAACGCCAATGACGAGCCAAGGGCCCGATCAGTCCGAGCACCAGCCACTTTGGTTCTAAACCCAATTGTAGACGGCTTTCGCCTCACTAAAGTGCTCACGGACGGCGGCAGCAGACTAAACCTAATCTATGAAGACACGCTCAATAAAATGCAAATGGACAGGAGTTGCAATGAGCAAAGCAATACATCCTTTCGAGGAATCATCCCCAATTGGGAAGCAAGATGCTCAGGGAAAATTAAACTAGATGTGGTATTCGGCACACCAGAGAACTATAGGCCCGAAGAGATAATCTTCCAGGTGGCCCCTTTCAATAGCGGATATCATGCCCTGTTAGGGCGAGATGCATTCACAGGCTTTCAAGCCATACCTCATTACGGGTACATGAAGCTCAAAATGCCCGGGCCCAATGGTGTTATCACGATCTCCAGTGATCCGGACATAGCACTCCGCGCCGAAAACAAAACCGCATCCCTGGCCTTCTAGGCACTGGCCGACGCCCTGGCGGCCGAGGAGCTCACCTCTCTGCGTTCCAAAGTGGATAGAGACAACGCAATTCTTGATAAAAGGCCTAAATCCACTTTCAAGCCAGCAGACGAGATAGTCAAATTTCAAGTTCACCCGACGGACCCCAAGAAGACAACTTCCATTGGGGCGCAGCTGGATCCGGCGGTCGACGCCGCATTGCGTGCGTTCTTGCGCGAGAACTGGGACATCTTCGCCTGGCACCCCTCGGATATGCCGGAATCCCACGCGCGCTGGCCGAACATAGTCCCAACATACTGAAGGGATACAAGCTAGTCAAGCAAACACTGCGGTGATTTTCCGAACCCAAACGACAGGCTATGGGTGAGGAGCTAGCCAAGCTACTCGAAGCCGGGTTTATGATAGAGATCAAACATCTGGATTGGCTAGTAAATCTGGTCATGGTGCCGAAGGAGGATAAATCCTGGCGCTTGTGTGTCGACTTCAAGGACCTTAATAAAACCTGCCCTAAGGATCCCTTCCCACTACCTCGCATCGACCAGATTATTGATGCCACTGCAGGTCACGACTCACTGTGCTTCCTCGATGCATACTCCGGATACCCTCAAATCAAGATGAAGGAATCCGACCAAGCTGCGATGGCATTCACCACCCCATATGGGCCTTTCTGCTTCAACACCATGCTCTTCGGGCTCAAAAACCCCGGCGCCACATACCAACGCATGATTCAAACATGCCTGGAAAAGCAAATCGGCAAGACAGTCGGGGCATATGTAGATGATGTAGTCATCAAAACTAAGCATGTCGAATCATTGGTGGATGATTTACGCCTTACATTTGACAACCTCTGAAGATATGACATACCACTCAATCCGGAAAAGTGCGTTTTCAGCGTTCTCGCCGGAAAACTGCTTGGGTTCATCGTTTCCAATAGGGGAATCGCAGCAAACCAAGCCAAAATCCGAGCCCTGTCACAGTTGGCTACACCAACAGACCTCATACGGGTCCAAAACCTAGCCGGATGCGTAGCAGCTTTGAGCCACTTCATCTCCAGATTAGGAGAAAAGGCGCTGCCATTGTATCGCCTGCTCCGACGCATCGACCACTTCGCATGGACAGATGCTGCAACAGCCGGACGGGAAGAAATAAAAGCTTTGTTAGCAAGCAACCCAATCCTGGCCGCACCAAACGTCGGCGAACCCATGTTACTGTACATATCTGCAACACATCAGGTGGTGAGTGCGGTGCTCGTCGTCGAACGAGAGGAAGAGGGACATAAATTCCCACTTCAAAAACATGTATACTATGTGTCGACGGTCCTCACACCATGCAAATCTCGATACCCGCATTATCAAAAGATAGCGTATGCGGTCTTCATGGCATCCCGGAAGCCGCGACACTACTTTCAAGAGTGTTTGATCACGGTGGCGTCTGAGGTACCACTCAATGATATCATAAACAACTGAGACGCCACTGGCCGGATTTCCAAATGGGCTATTAAGCTCTTACCGTTTGAAATAACATATAAGCCACGCCGAGCAATTAAATCTCAGGTGTTGGCTGACTTCGTCGCCGAATTGGACGGAAGCCGAACTCCCTAAAGAGTATGGCACATATTCCAACTGGGTGATGCGCGGCTCTAAAATGCAAGCCGGACTAGGGGCTGGTGTCGTCCTGACATCCCCCACAGGAGATACAGTCCGCTATGTGCTCCAAATACTGTATATAGACTCTAATAACGAATCCGAATATGAGGCATTATTGCATGGTCTTCGGATGGCTGTCTCTATGGGCATACAATGCCTCGAGGTGCGCGGGGATTCAAACCTCGCAATACCCCAAATAAACAGAGAATTTCATGCCAAAGATCCGAAGATGGCGGCTTACCGCAACGCCGTACTTAAAATATCAGCTCGGTTTTGTTGGGGAACGTAGTAATTTCAAAAAATTTCCTACGCACACGCAAGATCATGGTGATGCATAGCAACGAGAGGGGACAGTGTTGTCCACGTACCCTCGTAGACCGACAGCGGAAGCGTTATCACAACGCGGTTGATGTAGTCGTACGTCTTCACGATCCGACCGATCAAGTACCGAACGTACGGCACCTCCAAGTTCTACACACGTTCAGCTCGATGACGTCCCTCGAACTCCGATCCAGCCGAGTGTTGAGGGAGAGTTTCGTCAGCACGACGGCGTGGTGACGATGATGATGTTCCACCGACGCAGGGCTTCGCCTAAGCTCCGCGACGGTATTATCGAGGTGTAATCTGGTGGAGGGGGGCACCGCACACGGCTAAAATATCGTATATCATGTGTGTTCTTAGGTGCCCCCTGCCCCCATATATAAAGGAGCAAGGGGGAGGCCGGCTGCCCTAGGCGCGCCAAGGAGAGAGGGGGAGTCCTCCTAGTAGGAGTAGGACTCCCCTTTCCTAGTCCTACTAGGAAAGAAGGGGGGAAGGAAAGAGAGGGAGAGGGAGAGGGAAAGGGGGCTGCGCCCCCCTCTCCTAGTGCAACTAGGATTCCCCTTGGGAGGGGGCGCGCCACCTCCTGGCTGCTGCCCTCTCTCTCCCCTCAGGGCCCACCGAGGCCCAATACTTCCCCGGGGGGTTCCGGTAACCCTCCGGCACACCGGTTTAATCCGAAACTTCTCCGGAACACTTCTGGTGTCCGAATATAGTCGTCCAATATATCAATCTTTACGTCTCGACCATTTCGAGACTCCTCGTCATGTCCGTGATGATATCCGGGACTCCGAACAACCTTCGGTACATCAAATCACATAAACTCATAATATAACTATCATCGTAACTTTAAGCGTGCGGACCCTTTGGGTTCGAGAACTATGTAGACATGACTGAGACACCTCTCCGGTCAATAACCAATAGCGGGACCTGGATGCCCATATTGGCTCCCACATATTCTACGAAGATCTTTATCGGTCAGACCGCATAACAACATACGTTGTTCCCTTTGTCATCGGTATGTTACTTGCCTGAGATTCGATCGTCGGTATCTCAATACCTAGTTCAATCTCGTTACCGGCAAGTCTCTTTACTCGTTCCGTAATACATCATCCCGCAACTAACTCATTAGTCACAATGCTTGCAAGGCTTATAGTGATGTGCATTACCGAGTGGGCCCAGAGATACCTCTCCGACAATCGGAGTGACAAATCCTAATCTCGAAATACGCCAACCCAACAAGTACCTTTGGAGACACCTGTAGAGCACCTTTATAATCACCCAGTTACGTTGTGACGTTTGGTAGCACACAAAGTGTTCCTCCGGTAAACGGGAGTTGCATAATCTCATAGTCATAGGAACATGTATAAGTCATGAAGAAAGCAATAGCAACATACTAAACGATCTGGTGCTAAGCTAACGTAATGGGTCATGTCAATCACGTCATTCTCCTAATGAGGTGATCCCGTTAATCAAATGACAACTCATGTCAATGGCTAGGAAACATAACCATCTTTGATTAACGAGCTAGTCAAGTAGAGGCATACTAGTGACACTCTGTTTGTCTATGTATTCACACATGTATTATGTTTCCGGTTAATACAATTCTAGCATTAATAATAAACATTTATCATGATATAAGGAAATATATAATACTTTATTATTGCCTCTAGGGCATATTTCCTTCAGGTTTGAGGGGCTTGAGTTTCACCACGTGGCCCGAGAGAGTAATCAGGCAGCAGACATCCTTGCTCGCATGGGCGCTAAGCGCTACCCCGTCCCACCCAACACCTTCGTGGAAAGGATCTTCAAGCCATCCGTGGTATGGCAGGACGAGAGCAGCAACGCCAGTCCGGATCCTATCGTACCCCCAGATTCCGAACACAATCCCGATATCATTGCGGACTCGGCCATCGAAATAACACCATCGTCTCATGCAATCATGGTAGTAATCGCCCCATGGACTGAACCCTTCCTGGCCTACCTCAATAGACGAGAGCTCCCCGAGGACCAAAATGAGGCTCGATGCATCGTTCGACGCTCGAAAGCCTACAAAGTTCATGAAGGAGAGCTCTACAAGAAAAGTACTACGAGAGTCCTTCAAAGGTGTATCTCCGAAGAAGAGGGGCAGTAGCTATTGGCCGAAATCCACGCTGGTCTTGGCGGTCATCATGCTGCAGCTCGGGCCCTTGTAAGTAAGGCCTTCCGAACTGGCTTTTTCTGGCCTACGGCCCGAGCAAATGCGCAAAACCTCGTCCAACGGTGTGTAGGATGCCAGCTTTTCGCCAATCAAAGCCATATGCCACCTACTGCCCTACAAACAATCCCCATTACTTGGCCTTTTGCGGTCTGGGGGCTTGACATGGTCAGACCCCTTAAAGGGGGAGGCCATAAGAAAAAATATTTGTTGGTCATGGTAGATAAATTCACCAAGTGGATAGAGGCCAAACCAGTTAAAACGGCCGAAGCCGGACCAGTGATAGACTTCATATCCGGTGTCGTACACCGTTATGGTGTCCCACACAACATCATCACCGATAACGGCTCTAACTTCATAGCTGACGAAGTAAAAACTTGGTGCGCTAATGTGGGCATCAAGCTCGATTATGCCTCCATCTATCACCCTCAAACAAACGGTCAAGTAGAATGGGCTAATGGCCTGATAATGAGAGGCATTAAACCCAGACTAGTGCGGTCCTTAAAGGATTCAGATAAACACTAGGTTGAGGAGTTGGACTCCGTACTTTGGGGGCTGCGGACCACGCCCAATTGCACGACCGGATACACACCGTTCTTTATGGTATACGGTGTAGAGGCTGTCTTGCCATGCGATATTATTCACGACTCACTTCGAGTGCGCATGTACGAGGAGAAAGAGGCCGAGCTCGATCGGCAAGATGACTTAGACGGCCTGGAGGAGGAGCGCGATGTCGCAAAAGCTCGTTCAGCATTCTACCAACAACAAGCTTGAAGATACCAAAGCAGAGAAGTGCGGGCCAAGACTTACAATGTTGGTGAACTCGTTCTACGCCTACCAGAGAAGAAAAAGGACAAACTCAAACCCAAATGGGAGGGTCCCTTTATTATAGATGAAGTTCTCATTGGAGGAGCCTATCGCCTTCGTACTGCATCGGACAATCGCTTAGAACCGAACCCATGGAATGCTGCCAGACTCCGAAGATTCTACGCCTAAGTCCAGACTCATTGTTCGTTACCTTTTTCTATTTTTTCTCTTTCTTCTTTTCGTTTTTATACGACTGCTAGCCCGTGTTCGGATAAACCGCACACTTAAGGGATATACATCTTTAAATGTACATACCCCCCAATACCTGGGGGCTTCTTGTCACAGAAGCTTATTATTTTTCGAGCATCAAGTTCGACGTATATATGTATCGTCTTCTCATACATGTCTTTTCTTCGCCATTATATGCACCTTTATGACTTAAGTCTTTGCCAAGCTGGGTTGCCTGGCTCCCGTGCTTATGCCCTACGTTCCCGCTTGTTCGGCTAGGGCATAAAGGGAGCACCTCTGCGATTGTTATAGCCGGGTCATCCGGACGTGTACCTGAGACGGGTGAAGCCGAAAGCTAGCGTTCTTAAGGGAATAATAGGTCGGCGGACATAAGATGAACTGCCCTTGTTTCCATACAAGCCCCCAACATACAACGAGTATTGTGATTTTTTATTACAACTCGGGCATGCACAACGCATGCTGGCCCAGGGAGAGGAACCCTTAACGGAACTATTCTCTCTGGAAGATGTTTCTTACGCGAATACAACTTGTCTGTTCAAGCAACTACGACCGGACTGCCTGGTTTCCGAACATACTTCGGTGCTTCCCACCAGTACAATATTCGGAAACACTCCAAAACTTTGGGTTTCGGAGGTTAAAGCGGAAGGTCTGTCATGACAATAGTTTTATAATTGGGCCGGAGATACGATTGTCGATAAAAGTACATTACTACTTGGAATCGTAAACTTCCTCCTCCTATAGACCATCTAATAAGTTGTCTAGCTTACAATCCTGTTGCGAAAACTTGGCGGCTATCTTTACTTGGTCATATACCAAGCTAACAGGAATCTCTTGTCCATCTGATCCTCAAGGCCCGACTCGAGCCATATGATTTGGATCAAGTCCGGTGTACCGTGTTTTCACCATGGCCCAGGCCTCTCGTGCCCCTTCCCGACACGCTGATATCTTCCACAGTCCAAAGCGGCGCCGAGCTCCCTTGAATAAATTCACGAGCTCTCCCATACTTCGGCAGAAGAATCGGTCGGCCATAAAGCCTTAGCAATGTTCCTCATTGCCTTCCGGGCTCGCTCATGCACTTTGGACAGCTCTTGTAGCAGGTCGCCTTGGAATCCGGACACCTCTCCTTCAGGCCGCCCAGTCAGCACACCTGCAGCACCAAACTTGTTACACTTCCCATTAGAAGACTATATGGAAGTAAGGTTAAAAAGCATACTGAATATGCCGCCTTTCAGCCTTTTGTTCTCTTTCAAGGCATCTGCCAATTGGGCTCGTATATCCTTCAGCTCCTCGGCTTGCTTGATGTTGGCATCTTGTAGCTTGTTTTTCTCATCCCTGGTCCGCTTCAGTATACGCTAACCAGCGGCTTCCTGCCTTTCGGCATGTTGTTTGTCCGCCTGTGCGGTCTTCAGTTCCTCTTCCAACTGATTCGGTGCTGCTGCCATCATAAATACACTAGTGTTTATTTCAAAAAGTATTGCTAGCACATGATTCTATTTTCTGAACAGTAGCGGACATTACCAGTTGGTGCCTCCTTAGACTTTGCTAGTTCGACGGTGACAGCAGTTAGCTGAGTCCAACATTTTTCCAGCTCCTGAGACAGCATGTTGTTCCTCTCCGTGAGTACCTGATTACACAACGATCCTTAAATCAGTTGCATCAACTGCTTTAAGTCTCGGGGGCTACTGACACATGATCTTACCCGCATGTCCTTGGAAAGTTGTTGCGTGGCTCCAGCGAGCCCATCCCGAGCAGCTCGGATGTATGCATCCGCTGAGCTGAAGGCATTAAATGCTTCTTCGGTGAAGGTTGGGTCACGCATAGCCGCTCTCCGGCACCGATGGTTCATTGCTATCTCCACTTCGGAGTTGGTAACGGATACATCATCCGAATCCTCGGGGACAGGACAATCTGGCATTTCACCTGTATCGACCCCAGCCCTTGGGGCGGGATCCGGAGTCGGATTGAGTGATGCATGACCGGCAAGGTCACCGGACACAATCCGGCGTATGCTTTTCCTAAAAATGTGGCAGGAAATGACAAAATTTGGTACCTCTGCCATGAGCATATTGAAAAACCATACCTTTTTGAGGGTGGGGGCTTGGCAGTATCGTCGTCCGCCTTTCTTTTCGAAGACCCGCCCCGTGTAGGCATCGCCTTCTTAAGGGACGCTTCTGATGCGGTGTGGTGAGACGAGCGCCGCCCCTTTGAAAGCACGAGACAATGCGGTAGGTAAGGCGCAATGAGAAAACTCTTTTGGAGGAGATGTCTCCTGGGTACTTACGTGGGAAGAGGGGAGAAGGTCGGGGTAATCGGCTATAATGGCCACTTCCGTGCCATTGTAACTCGCTTGATAGAAGACCCCCTCCTTGAGCTCTACGAATATATCCGGATCCTCTTCAAATCCGGGAACCAGGTCCCTAATATGGTCCTTCGGCTGCGGAGCGGGGCTATAGATCCCCGTAGCAACCTTCCTCCATTCCTGATAAAAAATGGTCGGATTAAGTTCAACTAAGTACGATTCAGGAAGAGGATTGAGTAAAATTATGGAGCGAAGGCTTACCCAGTTGGGAGGGTTGTACATGGAAAACCCTCTCGGCACTTAAGGCGAGTGAACTCTTCTTTCTCCCCTTTATAATGATCAGCCAGCTTCCCAGCTAAGGCGGCGAAGTTGTCTGGACCCTTGCTCCCGCAGCATGATGCGTCGTCTTCCCCGTTGTAGTGCCACATGGGGAGTCCTCTGGATTGGAGTGGCTGAACACGTCGTGTTATTGAAATCGCCATTACCTCGATGATGGACAGTCTGGATTGGGAAAATGTCTTCGGGGGCGCCAGCCGTGGCGCTTCTTTAATGGAGCATTGGAAAATTTGGGCAGGCCTCGTCGAATTGGGTCTGGGAGAACGACATCTTCAATATAATCGTATGCCTTCTTTGGAGTGCCGGACAGGTATCCTGTCCCGGCTATGCGCCATACTTCGGCGCCGCCCACCTCGAATATGGATCCCTTTTGGGAGCGGGGGACGAGGCAGAAAAGCTTCCTCCATAATTAAAAATGGGCCTCGCAGCATAGGAACAGCTCACAAAGAGCCACGAAGCCTGAGATGTGTAGTATGGAGCCCGGCGTGTGATTGTGCAGCTGGAGTCCGTAGTACTCCAGGAGACCTCAGAGGAAGGGTGGACTGGAAATCCAACGCCCCTTGAGAGAAAGGAAACAAAGCACACTCGCTCCCCTTCTCAGGGATTAGAGAAATTTTCCACCAGGGCTTCGCCATTGAAGGAATTTAATCTCGCCCGAACGGGGACTAGTTCCGTGGGAGGGAGATATCCCTACACCTGAAGCTTAGTTAGTTGAGCATGGGATACAGAGCAGCTCTCCCAATCGCCTTTTTGAGGACCAGGGGACGGGAGGAAGAACTGGGAGCGATGGCCATGTTTGCATGCTTTCTTGTGGCAAGTTCTAAGATTTTCGCCTAGGTGTGGAATGGCATCTGAGATCTAATATCCTTAACTAGACGCCTTCCATACGCCATCAGGGTGTTATCTGTAAAAATGCTTGGACTTTTCATATTCATCTGACACGTGGAAGCCGAGGCGACGGAGGTGCGGAAGTCGAAGGATATGATGTTTAATGCAAAGCCGAAGCCATCCGGTGTATCATGGAGGGCCTACCCAGCAAGATCGAGGATGTAAAAGCCGGATACTGCGTCATCATCGATGGGTCGAATGCAGTTCTTTTTGTTCAAATTGCTCTGGAGTATTCAGAGAAGGAACCCGCCTTGCAATGCCGAAGACGATCTGATCGCCAGACACGTCATCATTGAAGCCTGGTTCGGGGGCTACTAAGGGAGTCCTAGACTAGGGGGTCCTCGGGGATCCGGGCTATGTGATGTGGGCCAGATTGGTGGGCCGTGAAGATACAAGATTGAGGACCTTCTCTCGTGTCTGGATGAGACTCTCCTTGGCATGGAAGGCAAGCTTGGCATTCGGATAAGAAGATTCCTTTCCCTGTAAACCGACTCTATGCAACCCTAGCCCCCTCCGGTGTTTATATAAACCGGAGGGTTTAGTCCGTAGAAGCAATCATAACCATGCAGGCTATACATCTAGGGTTTAGCCATTACGATCTCGAGGTAGATCAACTCTTCTAACCCCTATACTCATCAAAGTCAATCAAGCAGTAAGTAGGGTATTACCTCCATTAAGAGGGCCTGAACCTGGGTAAACATCGTGTCCCTGTCTCCTGTTACCTTTGATCCTAAGACGCACAGTTCAGGACCCCCTACCCGAGATCTACCGGTTTTTACACCGACAATCCTATGAAGACACACTTCTCCGATTTAGGTTTGAGCTTATCAGGCTGAAGCCTTTTGACATAAGCGTCGCATCCCCAAACTTTAAGAAATGATAGGTTAGGTTTCTTGCCAAACCACAGTTCACATGGTGTCGTCTCAACAGATTTAGACGGTGCCCTATTTAATGTGAATGCAGTTGTCTCTAATGCATAACCCCAAAACGATTGTGGTAAATCGGTAAGAGACATCATAGAACGCACCATATCTAATAAAGTACTATTATGACATTCGAACACACCATTATGCTGTGGTGTTCCAGGTGGTGTGAGTTGTGAAACAATTCCACATTGTTTTAAATGAAGGCCAAACTCATAACTCAAATATTCACCTCCGCGATCAGATCGTAGAAACTTTATTTTCTTGTTACGATGATTCTCCACTTCACTCTGAAATTCTTTGAACTTTTCAAATGTTTCACACTTGTGTTTCATCAAGTAGATGTACCCATATCTACTAAAATCATATGTGAAGGTTAGAAAATAGCGATACCCGCCGCGTGCTTTAACACTCATCGAACCGCATACATCGGTATGTATGATTTCCAATAAGTCATTAGCTCACTCCATTGTTCTGGAGAACGGAGTTTTAGTTATCTTGCCCATGAGGCATGGTTCGCAAGTATCAAATGATACATAATCAAGTGACTCCAAAAGTCCATCTGCATGGAGTTTCTTCATGCGCTTTACACCAATATGACCTAAACGACAGTGCCACAAGTATGTTGCACTATCATTATCAACTTTGTTTCTTTTGACATCAATATTATGAATATGTGTATTAGTACAATCGAGATTCAATAAGAACAGACCATTCTTCAAGGGTGCATGACCATAAAAGATATTATTCATATAAATAGAACAACCATTATTCTCTAACTTAAATGAATAACCGTCTCGCAATAAAACATATCTAGATATAATGTTCAAGCTCAACGCTGGCACCAAATAACAATTATTAATGTCTGAAACTAATCCCGAAGGTAGATGTAGAGGTAGCATCCGACGGCGATCACATCGACCTTGGAACCATTCCCGACGCGCATCGTCACCTCGTCCTTAGCCAATCTTCATTTATTCCACAACTCCTGTTTCGAGTCACTAATCTTAGCAACTGAACCGGTATCAAATACCCATGGGCTACTACGAGCACCAGTAAGGTACACATCAATAACATGTATATCGAATATACCTTTGTTTACTTTTCCATCATTCTTATTTGCCAAGTATTTGGGGTAGTTCCGCTTCCAGTGACCATTTCCTTTGTAGTAACAGCACTCAGTTTTAGGCTTGGGTCCAGCTTTGGGTTTCTTCACGGGAGCCACTACAAAAAAAGACACATCCGTGACATTTTGGGCCGAACGAATTTTTTTTCTGTCATACATATGACACTTCTATGACGATAATTGTGACAAAACCCGGTATCATCATAGATGTGGTGGGCTCCTACTTCTATGACAAAAAATCATGACAGAAAATGGGCTTTTTGTCCTGCACGGGCCGGAGAGCAGCTGCATTACATTCTTTGGGCCGTCCATGACGGAAAAAACCGTGGTAGAAGCGAGGGGGTGGAAAATTTTGGGGAGTTCCCGGTTACGGTGGGAGGTCGGGGGCCGAGCGATGCGCGTTTCTCTCGTACACGTACGCGTGTGTGTGCGAGGCGTTGGCTCTAACTGAACCCGAGCGAGGCGTTGGGCTCTAACTGAACCCGAGCGATTGCACTGCAGGCTACGTGTTACTGAACCCGAGCGATCGATCGATGGATGTTAACTGAACCCGATCGAGCGATTCCTTCTCTACTGCTGCTAACTGAAGCCGATTGATTGGATGAACACTGAG
>NC_057811.1:329653014-329661783 GCF_018294505.1 Triticum aestivum | reverse complement strand
GACCGTAGGAGGTCCGTTTCGCGGTACGCCACACCCCTCCCGATCAACAGGACCCCCGTTTCGACCGTAGGAGGTCCGTTTCCTCCATTTTTCGGTACGCCACACCCCTCCCGATCAACAGGACCCCGTTCCGAACGTAGGAGGTCTGCTTCCTCCGTTTTGCGGTACGCCAGGCCTCGTTTCCATCGCATGTTCCGTCCAAGCCCTCCCGATGAACATGACCACGCATTCCGTTCCGACCCAGCCGGTTGGCTCCCACGCGTTCTGTTGCCTCCCGATGAACACGACGCATTCCGTTGCCTCCCCATGAACACGACGCATTCCGTTGCCTCCCCATGAACACGACGCATGCCGTTGCCTCCCCATGAACACGACGACGACGCTGTTTCTCCGTTCCGACCCAGCCATGTACACGAGCCCTGGCCGTACGTATGCGCGAGTAGGCGTTCGAGACCCCGCCCGTATGTACACATACGTGGCCGTATTTTCTTTCTTGCACCCTGGCCGCTGTACGTACGTGTACATGCTACGTGCGCGCCTCTACTACGACACGTGCGCGCCTCTACTACGACACGTGCGCGCCTCTACATCGACCAGTATGTACGTACACGTTCGCGACCAGAATGACAACACTACGTACACTTCGACCAGGTGGGTCCCGACTGTCAGGCACTTCCTTGCCTGCGAAGATGTAGCTGGTGGGTCCCAGCAGTCAGGGGGGCGAATCGTTTTTTTTTGCTCGGACGCACTTCCTTGCGTGCGAAGATGTAGCCGGTGGGTCCCAACAGTCAGGGGGGCGAATCGTTTTTTTGCCCGGACGCACTTCCTTGCGTGCGAAGGTGTAGCTGGTGGGTCCCAGCAGTCAGGGGGCGAATCGGTTTTTTCGGACGCACTTCCTTGCGTGCGAAGATGAAGCTGGTGGGTCCCAGCAGTCAGGGGGAAACGTTTTTTCCGCGAAATACAGTGGCCCGTCTGGTGGGTCCCAGCTGTCAGGTGGAGGAATCATTATTTTCCGCGTAATAAGGAGGCACTTCCTTGCTGCGGCCGTGGACCCAGCTGTAGCCTCTCCACGTACAGTCCAGGTCCGATGGAAGTCGTTCCTTGACCATGTTGACCAGGCCGCGCCGAGAGCACCACGGCGGTGGACGACGGCGAGGCCTAGGAAGGGGATGACGCGGAGCCGGGGAAGACGCGACAGTGGAAGCCCGCGCGGAGAGGAGTACGAGGGTTCACTGGTTTGGCTGCGGTGTGAGGCCGCCGTCACCGCAGGGCCTGGCCAGCGGTGGGAATAGTAGGGGGCGGTGAGGCCTCCGCGGCAGCACAACCGGCCACGGGAGGCAGGAGCATGCGGGAGAACCGGCGCTGCTTTGGGCGGCTGGAGCAAGAAGACCAGAGGTTGAAGAAGCACTACGGCCGTTGGATGGACATCGTACGGTCACTGGAGCTAGAATCGTTCATATTGACTAAGTTGACAAAGCCCTCCGTCCCCGTCAACTTAGTTGACCCACAAGTCATCCTCCCACTATGGTGGGTCCCAGCTAGCAGAGGGGTATTCATTTTTTTGTGCGTAATAAGGAGGCACTTCCTTGCGTGTGAAGATATAGCTGGTGGGTCCGACATGTCAGTAGGGGGAACGTTTTTTCGCGAAATATAGAGGCCCTTCCGGTGGGTCCCAGCTGTCAGGTGGAGGAATCATTATTTTGCGCGTACAGTCCACGGCCGATGGATGTCATTCGTTGACCATGTTGACCAGGCCGCGCCGAGAGCACCATGGCGGTGGACGACGGCTAGGCCTAGGAAGGGAATGACACGGAGCCGGGGAAGACTCGGCAATGGTTGCCCACGCGGTGAGGAGTACGAGGGTTTACTGGTCCGGCTGCCGTCGCCGGAAAATAACAAGAGGTGTGGGTGAGTAGAGGAATGGCCTGGCCAACAATGAAGTAGGGTGGGGCGGTGCGGCCTGTGCGGCAGCATAGCCGGCCACGGGAGGCGGGAGCAGGCAGTCCCACCGGAGCTTGTTTGGGCGGTTGGAGGAAGAAGATCAGATATTGAAGAAGCGGCACGGCCGTTGGATTAACATCCAACAGTCACTGCTGCTAGAATCGTTTGTGGACTAAGTTGACAAAGCCAAAGTACACGTCAACCTAGTAGACCCACAAGTCAGCCTCCAAATCTGTCCCAAACAGCATACATCTCGAAATTTCTAGCCAGATTCAAATTAATTTTAAATCTAAATATACCTTAATTTAAATTCAATGAAATTTTACCCGCACAAAAACAATGAAGTTTAAAATATCAAAATCCGAAAGAATACAGTATTTTGGAACTAAGCCTGTTTGCTGTATTTTTTCATTTTACAGCCCATTTGTTATTACTTATAGCCCATTTCTTATTACTTATAGCCCATTTTCTGGGCAAAATGCATCCCTCCTCGTCTTGAAAGATTTCCGGCCCAGCAGGGCGTAGAAAAGCAAGTAGGCCTACATTGGTTATTCTGCAAAAAACAAAATAGCTGGCTAGCCACTTTCAGAAAGGAAAAAAACAAACTGGGCGGGTCATGTGCTAAACATATGAAATAAAAGCCTGGGCTAGACGGGCCACGGGTCCCGCACAACCCAGTTGATACCCTTCTCCGTCCTGAAAAAACAAAATTACTGCGCGCGCTGCTGGGTCCCTACTGTCATCCTCACCATGTACAGTCATCTCCTTATTCCTCTCGGTTGACCATGTTGACAACACGGGATGGCGGCGCCGCGGCGAGCGAACCAAGGCGGAGGACAATGGTGAGGCCTCGGACGGGAACGAACAGGAGCCGGGGAAGATCACAGCCAGCCGTGGGAGGCGGGAGCAGGCGGTCCCGCCGGCACTGGTTTGGCTTTGGCGGCTCGAGGAAGAAGAGACTGAAGAAACGCGACAGACGTTGAATGTCAATCCAACGGTCAAGGTTGGCACAATCGTTTGTTGACTAACCGGACACCAAGTAGCATACTTTTTTATATATAGGAAAAAAACTGCGAGGAAAATGCGTTCGTCTGCCGTCCTCCTCACAGGGAACGTTCGCCACATAAGTGACTAGCACCCTTGGTTTTCAACCGAGAGGTCTTGGGTTCGAGTCCCAAGAACTCTCAATTTTGTCCTCCTTCCTTCCTCGCAAAAAAAGGGAAAGAAAATCAAAGGCTTGGGAAGGCGTACAGAACAAGCTAGTGTACCAGTAAAGAGATGTTGCCGAGTTTTAGAAAAAAGAAAGACGTGCTCCTGTAGCTGGTTCGAATCCAAACCTAGACTATGACTATATATGGTGCTATGCTACTCTGCAAGTAATGAAACTGACATATCCAACGTTCGCTTCTCCTCTTCTCTACTTACTCTGCCTAGCATCAGAAGCTCTGGCCGCAGCAACCATGTCCGCTGCCTGCTCGTCCACCTGCTCTTCAGCAGGCAACAACTAGATATGCGCCAAGTCGCCACCCGTACCATCGCTTGTGGGTCTCATCACACCCCCGCCGGCATGCGCACCGCATCCGATTGCTCATCGCAACCCGCTACCGTTGGTGTGGTGCCACTGCTGCAAATCACGCAGAGTCATCCGTCGCGTCTCAACCACAATCCGCAACCCTGGCCGAGTCTTCTACAAATGCCCGAATCATGGGGTAATAATATGTTTAAGTGTTGTTCTGCTGCTTTCAGTTGCTGATTTTTTTAATAGTTTGGTTGATGATCTTCCAATTTGATTCATGCAGAAAAGGGAAGATTCGTGTGATTTGTATTTCTGGGAAGTTGCTGATGTGGGGGAATGCAACTACGCTAATTATTTGGTTAGCCGAGGAACCCCAATACCAGCAGGTTGGGGTGTTGGACAAGTAACTGAAGGAACGACAGAAGAGGAAGATGGAGAGCAGAAGGTTAAAGATGCAGTTCCTCTGATCATGGTCAAGCAACAGCTGCTGAACGGCCTTGACAACAATGAGGAGATGAAAGAGCTTGTGAAGATAATGGCCAAAATCGATGTGCTCTGTAGGATGATTGTCTCTTTATTTGCAGTGTATGTAGCACTTGTGATGTATTCAGTGGCTACGACATGAGCACTTTGCTGAAACTAGTAATGAATGAAACCTGTGTAGCAGGCTGGGCGTAGTGTTGTGAACATCTAATGATTTCTATTAACGGAAATCAGGGGGTATCCCCTTTTGCTCATATAAATAAATAAATAGCAGAGGCCCTGTCGGGTCAGCTTTGTTCTCATTCGAAGACGTCGAGCAAATTGCAGTTCAACAACAAACTATGTCATCAAATTCAAGTTTCACAGCCAAATATGGGTACAACTAAACAACATTGTCATCATGTTTTAGTTGTCATACAATCACCAAACACAAATCAGCATACATAACAAGTGATGTTCTCACAGCAAAATACTAAACAACATGTTCATCAGGTTTTAGTTGTCATAGCAAACACAATTTCACATAGTAGATAAAAAAGCGTCTTCTGACAGGCAAATACGACAAAAGCAATGTAATCATCATCCGCAGCAGCAGCGTCAACATCTTCGCCATGTGTATCAGTCTGAATCGTAATTCCCCACAGTGTCATCTTCTTCTTCGTCCTCAACGTCCTCGAACGTTGGCTTCTTCTTGATCAACTCTTGAATGTCCACAGCACGACAGGCAATCTTTTCGCTGGCGTCATTAACGTGATGGTTCTCAAAGATATTAGGAACATCTGTGTTATCTTGTACATCAGGAGCAGTGTAAGCATCATCTTGTTGTGCAACTTCATTAAACGAATTCCTCTGCTCAAACCTTTGCAATACTCTCCAGTCATCGCTACGTGCAAATGTGTCTTCCAAGAAAAATATTTGTGTTGCTTGATTTGCCAAAATAAAAGGCTCGTTGGTCTGGTACGCCGCCTTGACATTGATGGATTTGAAATAATCATCAGCTCTGGGTTTTGCGATCCTGGAAAACAGGTTATACCAACAACATCACAACAGAACCACACACCGATGATCCTCGAAACTGGAGATATACTGCAACTGAACAATGTCTGTTATGTTAGCATACATTTTAGTTGTCTCTTTGTCATACGTATCCGTGCTCATGATGGCATTGTTTTGTGTCTTCCTGCCTTCGTCTCGTGCAAGGGTGTTGTAGCGCACATATCCAACAACGCAAGATTCATAATGTCTTACCCGAGTATCAGGACCCATTGCTAGTGAGTAAAGGGCATCATCAACTGCCTGCCCATCCTCCCGCATCTTCTTAACCTATGGTTAGAAAATAGACAAGCTGATCATCTTATGTACTCAATATATTAAAAAAACTGACAGTGCACTTCAAAAGCTTACATGGTTCTTGAACCATTTCGCAAATCCTGCCATAACCAGTTTGTCAATGTTTCTTGGATTTTGCGGCAGTAACTCCTCTTTGTAGATGCTGCACAACATAGTGATCGCGTCAAACATCTAAATATATAAGAATGTGCTTCAAGTTTAGTAGATTACGATGTATAAGCTGCAGTACTGCACTTACTTGATATAAGGTAGTATCTCGGGACAGTTATTCAACACATACCAAACCATTTTGTCCAAATCTTTAGGTTTGTCCTCTTGTCGACTCTTCCCTGTAACTCGAACAGAATAATCGAAAACATTGGGCCCAGGATTGTCTTCACCCACCTCTTTGCTAAGCTGGTCAGCTGTTTCAATGTATTTTGAGCAGAATGTCAACGCTTCTGTAGCAATGTAGGCCTCTGCAATGGAACCCTCGGGTCTAGCTCTGTTCCTAACATAGCCCTTGAAAGTGCCTAGCCGCCTTTCAATAGGGTACATCCAGCCATACTGTACTGGACCTCTAAGTAGTGCCTTATCAGGTAGATGAACAGCCAAATGCACCATCACATCAAAGAAGGCTGGAGGATATATCTTCTCAAGGTCGCATAGGATAGTTGGTATCTTGTCTCTAAGACGCTCCAAAGCATCTATCCTGATATTCCTACTGCAGAGTTCCCTGAAGAATTGTCCCAACTCTGCAACTGCTCTGTATAAGTCAGGGCGGCCCAATCCTCTAAGGATAACAGGTAAAACCCTTTGAAGTAGGACGTGGCAGTCATGAGTTTTCAACCCTTGTACCTTGTTTCCATCTGCACTGACTCTCCTTTCAGGGTTGGAAGCAAATCCATGTGGGAATCTCACACATGACAGGACCTCGCAGAATTCTTTTCTTTTTACCTTGTCCAAGACGTACACAGCTGGTGCCATATCCCGTGGTTTACCTTCATCTTGCACCTGCAAATCCTTTCTGATACCCAGGTGTGTCAAATCAATCCTAGATTTTAAGGTATCTTTCGTCTTGCCTTCAATATTAAGAAGTCTGCCGATAATGCTGTCACATATATTTTTCTCGATGTGCATCACATCAAGATTATGCCGCGGATCCAAATCTTTCCAATACTAGAAGTCCCACAAAGTGGACCTGCGGGTAAACAATAATCTCTCTTCTACCCTGCCACGCTTCCTTTTCCCGCTACCATTACCAGGATGGTTTCCTGGTGTAATATGCCTGACCTTCTCTAATTCCACTTGCAACTCATCGGCGGTGAGCCTCTTTGGCGCATCACGGTTTTCATGCTTTGCATTGAACACATGTCTTCGGTATTTTCTAGGATGCGGCTTGTCCTTGGCAAGGAAATAGCGGTGTACAATGTAATAGATCTTGCTAAGTATTGCATATGACAGCGGATTCTTGTCACAGTGAACACATGCATTGTAACCATGTGTCGTTCGCCCTGACATAGTGCCCAAAGCCGGATAATCATGGATGCACCAAATTATAGCAGCACGCAGAAAGAAATCAGCTGGTGGGCTGCTATATAGGTCTCGAGTGAGAACACCCTTCCATAGCTGTTGAAGTTCCTCCACAAGAGGCTCCATGAACAAATCAAAATCCTTTCCAGGACTTTTTGGACCTGGGATGAGCAAGGCCATCATGTAGTTTGATTCTTTGGTGTAGACATTTGGAGGCATGTTGTAAGGGGTAACAAGCACTGTCCACATGCTATATGTGGCGCTCTGGTGGCCAAATGGGTTAAATCCATCTGAAGCTAAGCCAAGTCTAATGTTTCTCGGGTCAGCAGCAAACTCTTTGTGTTTATCATTGAAGCTTTTCCACTCACAACCCTGAGATGGATGGCTCATTACATTCTGATCTCTGTACTCCTGGTTCCTAGAATGCCATATTACATCCTCTCTTGTTTCAGCATCATGAAACAACCTTTGCAATCTTGGGGTAATTGGAAAATGTCTCAGAACATTATGAGGAATCCTCTTCACAGCATCGCCATCTTTCCATCTTGATGATTTGCATTTCGGGCATTCACTTAAGTTGGCATAATCCTTCCAGAACAGAACACAATTATTGTTACAAACATGGATCATATCATATCCAATTCCAACTGCACGAAGGAAATTCTTCATTTTACTGTAGGTGTGTGGCAGCTCAGACGCATCTGGGAAAGATTTGCGGAAAGCAGCCAACATCGCATCGAATGATTTGTTGGTCATCCGCTCAGATGTCTTCACCTGAAGAAAGGTGACCATAGCTGAGAATACTGACAGCTTATTTCCTGGGGTGAAGGCAACGTTGCATTGTTCCAACATGCGGGCCCACCGTTTTTCTTCTGCAGGTGAAAGTTCACGGAATGCACGAGCATTTCGTAGCATTGTTTCAATGTTGGTCAAACTCAATGGCTCCACCACCACCACCTCCTCCTCCTCTTCCACCTGAGCATCAGGCAGATCAAGATGGTGATCTGCTGCTTCCACGTAGTCAATAACATTGACGTTCACAGCTTCACCATGATGAACCCACCTAGTATATGTGACCGACATCCCATACAAGTGTAGATGATTTTGCACAGTTGACTGGGGTCTTGTAACTGAATTCATACAACTGCTACACGGGCAGAGCACATCTGATTTTGGACCACCGTACTCAGCTCTGATAAAGTTCATGAAGTTTTCAACCCCCTCGACATATGCAGTGGAGAATCTTCGAGCAGAAGTTATCCAAGTCCTGTCCATCTGTTAGACATACAAATTAGTTCTTCTACTAGATATTACAGGAAAAACATATATGCTTTTTTATGAAGTCCAGAAAAAAAACCCTAGGTCGATGTGTAAAGCTATGGCAAGATATTTGGACGAGTAGATCTAAGTAACGAAATATATGTAAAGCTAATTCAGCAAACAGATTTGAGTGCCAAATTATGGCAGGATGTTTCAGCAGTCAATGAGGCCGAGCACACAGCCATCGAACTATCGAAGGCCATCGCAGCAACAAAGATCGAGTATAAAACGGTGTAGAGCTATTTCACCTAACAGATTGGCTACTAGACCATGGCAATCTACGTCACAATAAATATATGGCAGGATATTTTAGCAACTAATCGGCCTTGGCATGCCATCTCAGCTAAGCAGATTGAGCGCAGAACAGGGCAAGGAAGCTTCTTAAGCAGAGCATATTGACAGTAAACTACTTCGGCAAACAGTGAGATTAACAGCGTCTATCAGCTAACATTCAGCGCTACACCGACATGAACGGGGCCTCAGTCTAGAATGCGTGTACCGTGGGAGAAGCTGACCGCCGTGTGTCTCCACATGAACGTCGCCAGCGGTGGCGGCGCTGACCGCCGTGCGCCTCCACAAGAACATAGCCAGAGGTGGCGGCGCGGCTAGAGGACGGCAGTCTACGAGAGCGTACTGTGGGAGCGAGA
>NC_057811.1:329637354-329652565 GCF_018294505.1 Triticum aestivum | reverse complement strand
GGGGAGGATTTTCGCGCGGTGGGCGGGGGGAGTTTGGCGCATGGTCGGTTTCTCCAAGTGTAGTCCCACGTGTCAGTGAAGAGGCAAGCCGAAGCGCGTTCCGTTTGCGTGAGCCGTGTGCAGGACCGAACATGTGTGGGGTGCAATGCGACCGCGACAAGAGTGTTGTGAGTGTACCGCCTTTTTTCCTTTTAAACTAGGTGCTTCGCCCCCTCAAAAAAATTGTTGCTTCGTGCGATCCATCGATACTACTACTAGTAATCCGGTAATCCCGACTAAAACGGCACGGCCGGGTCTTTTCCCGCGCGATATGCTGGGAGGTTGGCTTAGTTGGGTTTTTTAGGACGAGTAATGCTACACCTACATAATCCTAGTTACGTAATTAACGTAATGTGAAACGTGTGAGCTATTGATTGTAGATTGGGGGGAGGGAGGGGCCCACCACCATGAAAATCAGGGGAGGAGAGAGAGAGGCAATTTACGTTAACCCTTTCGTAGGTTCCCGAAGATGTAGAAAGATGTGAAATGCGTGAATGTGTAGTGGACGTACTATTGGAGTGCCTAAGATAATTTGTGTATGTATAGACCCTATATGTTTATTTTACTTCGCATGTTAGATTTGTCTCGGTTCAATAAAAAGCAGAGTTGGTGATGATGGTGTGCCTGTCATCCTGCAATATAGGTCGTCCGATCTATATCTAACGGATAGGAAGGAAACTATGACAATTTACCCGCACTCCTCTCCACATTTGCAGATAAGGCTTTCCCTCGTTCATCCTTTTCTCCCACAAGATCTTGATCTTCCGTGCAACACACGGGCATCTTGCTAGTACTCCTACAATATGTATATTATTGTGAAAGTTCATATACACCGGCCGAGATTAATGCAAACACGGCAGATTTTCATTACATTTCAAACTTTTATAGGACAGAAAAATAAAAGAAACCCGACCCTAAACCTATTCTACGCCGGCGACCGACGTCCTCCATCTGCGATCTCTATGTACGGTGGCGGGGTTCAAGACCCATGAAGTGAAGGTGCGGTCTCCGGCGAGGAAGCGTAGAACACGGGATACGGACCGGCCAGTTGGCACACCATGCCCTGCTGCCTCCCATGCCCTACTCATCCTCGGAGGAATCCCCGACCTCGGCGGTGCCGGACGTTGGACGGCGGCAAGTAGGACGCGTGGCTGACGGTGCTCCCGTCGTCGGCCGCCAGCGTGGCCACCGCTTGTGTGGTCGCGTCCGTGTCCGGCTACGTCGCTATTGCGTCGCGAGAGGCGACTGGAGCGAGGGAGGCGACCTCGAGCTTCATCCCCGAAGACAAGCTCTCCCGCAGAGTGTTCGCACTTGTGGTCATGGCGGATGTGGTGCCAGGTAGGAGGACGGTGCGCTATGGTGTGGAGGTTAGCTGGGCGTTGCCGCTTGAAGTAGCGCATTTCGGTGAGGCCAAGCGTCCGGGTGCGTCATTAAGTCGCCAGAGTTGGTTCCTCGGGCACCGAGCCTCTTAACAACGACATACGAACGGACGGCATGAATGCGGGCAGCTGGCGCCGGCTAGGAACGCACCGCGCGACGGCGCGAGGGACGAGGGTTTTGGTGTGCCAGGGTAGTCAGCTGCGGTCGTGGCAACGTTGGAGATGCCCTTTGCTCACATGCGATCCCCGCATGTCATTGAAAAAGCAAGACGGCCCGGCATGGTCTCAGGTCCAGAGGATGCAGTTGGCCGCGCTACACCACTCCGCGGACGCGTTGCGGCACCCCGTGCATCCTCGACGAGCTGGGTGTTGGGGTGTGTTTGGATTGTGGCCAAAGTGCACCTTACCAAAATTTTGGTCATCACCCAAAGATTGGTCTTTGTTTGGATGGTTGCCATTTTTTTGGCATGCCAATGAACTCTAGCCAACTCTAGTTCATTTTTCTTGCCAATGTCGGCCAAATCATGGGCAACCAATACCTCAACCAAAATTTTGGTCATGACCCAAAGATTGGTCTTTGTTTGGATGGTTGCCATTTCTTTGGCATGCCAATGAACTCTAGCCAACTCTAGTTCATTTTTCTTGCCAATGTCGGCCAAATCATGGGCAACCAATACCTCAACCAAAATTTTGGCTACTCAATGCTCTGATGGGGCAACCTTGGGCACAAACCAAACATACCGTTGGTCGTGCCACAACACTAACGCCACCCTCGGCACACTGAAACCGACCGTGTCTAGCGACGATATGAGCATGTCGCTCACCGCGGTCGCCGTGTCCAGAGGCGGTGCTGGAGCTGCGGCCCGTTGTTGGCCCCAACGACCCACATGAACGGTTGTCGGCGGCGAGGAGGTCATGGGCCAGCTCCTCCATTGGACTAGTTTACGCTACGTCGTCCCGACGGGTGTGCCCCACATGTCGGTTTCCCTGTTTTCCCGGCCATATTCGAGCGTCAGTGCTCCGCGTTGCGCATTAGGCCTTTCACTATGTAGGCCAAGCGAGACAACTTATTGTTTATTTGAGCCGTTCAAGTATAATCATGTGGCGTTTGCTTATTTCTCATTCCTCTCCAACCCTCTTCTCCACCGATCATGTCGCCCTCCAGTCGAGTCCATCCTCCCGCATGCCTCATTTGAACATTCCGCCGAGTATCATTCGCGTGTACCCACCCTAGTCCTCTTTCAATAGATCTCCGAACCCCGAGAGGAATTCGAGAGGGAACGAGTGGGGGCACGTGATACCTAAGGCGGATTCAAAATTTTGAACCGGTGATCATAGCATCCGCAAATCATATATAAAGGGTATTCAATGTTCGTTTCGTTTTTGAATGTACAATATACTCCCCCTATCCTTTCTAGTTTACATATAAGTTTTATGTGTAGTCAAAGTATCTCTACTTTGGTCAAAAAGGTATCAACATTCAACAACGCCAATCAATATTGTTAGATTCGTACGTACTCCTAGATTTGTACTCGAGATGGTTTCCAATTTGACTATTGACAAGATTAATAGTACATGAGATGTATAATGTGAAAATTATATCATTGGAAACTCCTTTCACATACGAATTTGACCGTATGCTTTGTGTAAGTTGCATGTCATATATTATTACTCTAACATTTGGTCAAAGTTAGCCTCGAAAAACGCATTAGACCCTGTATGCTTTGTGTAAGTTGCATGTCATATATTATTACTCTAACATTTGTGTAAGTTGCATGTCATATATTATTACTCTAACATTTGGTCAAAGTAGTATAGTGGAAGTGGATGCTCTGACGTAGGTATCCCTGCCTTACCCTCCCTTTCGGTCACTTACTGACGGACCCCATGCTTGCTAGGCCCCGCATGTCAGTTCCTCAATGGGTTTGGCCACGTCAGGGGATCCTCATCCGTAGTATACTCCCTCTGTTTTTATTTACTCCGCATAAAACGGAGGGAGTGGTGGTATAATAAATGACGCGGGCGGGGAAGGGGAGGGACGTCGGTTTGCTCTCAACTGCGGTCCCACAAGCGAGCGAAAACACAAGACGAAGCGCGTTCCATTCGGTGAGCGACGTGGAGGGTCCAGCATGCCGGGCTACAACGCGAACACGACAAGAGCGATGTACAGTCAAAACTGATTGACCGGTCGTCACCGGAACCACTATTCACACCAGAACCTTCACTGCTCGGCCTACGCCAGCCACTGCCCTAGAACCACACCAAATCTCCAGCCCATTCCCCAACCTTTCGATCCCCTAGCCCGCATCAAGCGTCCCCTACTTTGCCGAAAAGCCATGGTGCGCCGCAAGATCACTTACTACAAGATGCTGACGCCGGAGCGCTGCGCAGAAATCGCGGCGGCGGTCGGCGCCACAGACCTCCATTCCGAAGCTCGCTTTGCGGCAGGCCAATCCCCGATTTCTCTGGAGCCAAGCTACGAGGAGGAGGAAGCCGATCCAATGTTCATGGCGGAGGTCGCGGTGCAGAAGGCCCCCGATGGGTATGAGACGATGGACGTCGACTTCGTGCCGGCGCCCGAGTCCCCCATGGTGCAGGCGGACCAGCGGTTCAACATGGCGATACTAAAGGAGGACCGGGAGGCAGAGGCTTAACTCGACACGGAGCGCGCGCATGCCGCTGCCATCGAGGCTCTCCTGCAGGCAGAACCGGATGTCGTGGATGTGAACCGGGCGGCGGAGGCTCAACTTGAGGCAGAGCGCGCGGTGCCGCTGCCATCGAGGCCCTCCTGCAGGCGGAACCGGACGTCCTGGACTTGAACTGGGCGGCAGAGGCTCGACTCGACACAGAGCACGCGGATGCCGCTCTCATCGACGCCCTCCTGCAGGCGGAACCGGACGTCCTGGACTTGAACCAGGCGGCGGAGACTCGACTCGATGCGGAGCGCGCAGATGCCGCTGCCATCGAGGCCCTCCTGCAGGCGGAACCGGACGTCCTCGACTTGAACCGGGCTGTGCTCTCGTCCGTGCAGAGCGCCCGCACGCTCCGCTTGAACGAGTAGCTGGAGGCCGAGGACAACCACGGTGCGGAGACACACGTCGGCAGCGACGGCTGGTTCGCGCCGGCAGCCAAAGACGACGAGCCGTCTCTTTCCGCGAGCAGTGATAGTTTTTCTTTATGTTGTTATTTTTATGGATCTTTTCCTGTGTAAAAACATATATTTGTTATGCAAATCGCCTGACTTGGGTCAGTCTACCATTTCAGGCGGTTGGATGAATATCCTACGTCTCCTAACCCTTCTTTCCTTCTTCCTCACCTCTTCTTCTTCCCCAACAGACCACCGCACAGACCGTACGGATACTCCCCAACATGCGGTTGGATAAACATACTCTATAAACGAAAATTATGTGTCAGCGATAGGATGGTTGAGTTTTGTTTGTTCACATGAGACAGCACGTGTCAGTGAGGGTGTGTTCCCTTGGTTGGGTTTGCGGCGTGCAGGAGCGACTGTGTGAGGGTGCGGTGCAACCGCGGCGTGCAGGAGCGACCGTGTGAGGGTGCGGTGCGACCGCGACAGCCGTGCGCAAGTGTACCTCCTTCTCATTTTGAAAACTTTAGGCAAGCTTGGAAAAAATGTGTGGCGAAGTTTGGCAATGCAAGGCCTAGACCCAAACAGGATAAGTACGTACGTACTAGGAGTACTAGTGTTAAAAAAGAAAGGCGGGGTTTTCCTTCGCGGGATTTAATCGATACAAATCCTCGTTTCATGTGTCAATTAATGCGTATTTTTTTCTCCAAAGACCAAAGAGCTAACTGAAGGAAATATGCCCTAGAGACAATAATAAAGTATTATATATTTCCTTATATCATGATAAATGTTTATTATCCATGCTATAATTGTATTAACCGGAAACATAATACATGTGTGAATACATGGACAAAGAGTGTGTCACTAGTATGCCTCTACTTGACTAGCTGATTAATCAAATATGGTTATGTTTCCTAGCCATAGACATGAGTTGTCATTTGATTAACGGGATCACCTCATTAGGAGAATGACGTGATTGACTTGACCCATTCCGTTAGCTTAGCACCCGATCGTTTAGTATGTTGCTATTGCTTTCTTCATGACTTATACATTTTCCTATGACTATGAGATTATGCAACTCCTGTTTACCGGAGGAACACTTTGTGTGCTACCAAACGTCACAATGTAAATGGGTGATTATAAAGGTGCTCTACAGGTGTCTCCAAAGGTACTTGTTGGGTTGGCATATTTCGAGATTAGGATTTGTCACTCCGATTGTCGGAGAGGTATCTCTGGGCCCACTCGGTAATACACATCACTATAAGCCTTGCAAGCATTATGACTAATGAGTTAGTTGCGGGATGATGTATTGCGGAACGAGTAAAGAGACTTGCCGGTAACGAGATTGAACTAGGTATCGAGATACCGACGGTCGAATCTCGGGCAAGTAACATACCGATGACAAAGGGAACAACGTATGTTGTTATGCGGTCTGACCGATAAAGATCTTCGTAGAATATGTGGGAGCCAATATGGGCATCCAGGTCCCGCTATTGGTTATTGACCGGAGAGGTGTCTCGGTCATGTCTACATAGTTCTCGAACCGAAGGGTCCGCACGCTTAACGTTACGATGACAGTTTTATTGAGTTTTGATGTACCGAAGGAGTTTGGAGTCCCGGATGAGATAAGGGACATGACGAGGAGTCTCGAAATGGCCGAGACGTAAAGATCGATATATTGGACGACTATATTCGGACTTCGGAAAGGTTCCGAGTGATTCGGGTATTTTTCGGAGTACTGGAGAGTTACGGGAATTCGTATTGGGCCTTAATGGGCCATACGGGAAAGGAGAGGAAGACCCCAAAGGGTGGCCGCACCCCTCCCCATGGGCTAGTCCGAATTGGACTAGGGAAGGGGGGCGCCCCCTTCCTTCTTTCTCCTTCCCCCTTCCCTTCTCCTACTCCCACAAGGAAAGGAGGAGTCCTACTCCCGGTGGGAGTAGGACCCCCCCCTTTGGCGCGCCTCTCCCCTTGGCCGGCTGCCTTCCCCTTGCTCCTTTATATACGGAGGCAGGGGGGCACCCCAGAGACACAACAATTGATCCTTGAGATCTCTTAGCCGTGTGCGGTGCCCCCCTCCACCATATTACACCTCGATAATACCGTTGCGGAGCTTAGGCGAAGCCCTGCGGCGGTGGAACATCATCATCGTCACCACGCCGTCGTGCTGACGAAACTCTCCCTCAACACTCGGCTGGATCGGAGTTCGAGGGACGTCATCGAGCTAAACGTGTGTAGAACTCGAAGGTGCCGTGCGTTCGGTACTTGATCGGTCGGATCGTGAAGATGTTTGACTACATCAACCGCGTTGTGATAACGCTTCCGCTGTCGGTCTACGAGGGTACGTGGACAACACTCTCCCCTCTCGTTGCTATGCATCACCATGATCTTGCGTGTGCGTAGGAATTTTTTTGAAATTACTACGTTCCCCAACAGTGGCATCCGAGCCTAGTTTTATGCGTTGATGCTATGCACGAGTAGAACACAAGTGAGTTGTGGGCGATATAAGTCATATTGGTTACCAGCATGTCATACTTTGGTTCAGCGGTATTGTGAGATGAAGCGGCCTGGACCGACATTATGCGTACGCTTACGCGAGGCTGGTTTCACTGTTGCGAGCACTCGTTGCTTAAAGGTGACCGGCGGGTGTCTGTCTCTCTCACTTTAGTTGAACCGAGTGTGGCTACGCCCGGTCCTTGCGAAGGTTAAAACATCACCAACTTGACAAACTATCGTTGTGGTTTTGATGCGTAGGTAAGAACGGTTCTTGCTAAGCCCGTAGAAGCCACGTAAAACTTGCAACAACAAAGTAGAGGACGTCTAACTTGTTTTTGCAGGGCATGTTGTGATGTGATATGGTCAAGACATGATGTGATATAATTTGTTGTATGAGATGATCATGTTTTGTAACCGAGTTATCGGCAACTGGCAGGAGCCATATGGTTGTCGCTTTATTGTATGAGATGCAATCACCATGTAATAGTTTTACTTTATCACTAAGCGGTAGCGATAGTCGTAAAAGCAATTAGTTGGTGAGACGACAACGATACTACGATGGAGATCAAGGTGTCGCGCCGGTAACGATGGTGATCATGACGGTGCTTCGGAGATGGAGATCACAAGCACGGTGCTTCGGAGATGGAGATCACAAGCACAAGATGATGATGGCCATATCATATCACTTATATTGATTGCATGTGATGTTAATCCTTTATGCATCTTATCTTGCTTTGATTGACGGTAGCATTATAAGATGATCTCTCACTAAAATTTCAAGATAAAAGTGTTCTCCCTGAGTATGCACCGTTGCGAAAGTTCTTCGTGCTGAGACACCACGTGTTAATCGGGTGTGATAGGCTCTACGTTCAAATACAACGGGTGCAAAACAGTTGCACATGCGGAATACTCAGGTTAAACTTGACGAGCCTAGCATATACAGATATGGCCTCGGAACACAGAGACCGAAAGGTCGAGCGTGAATCATATAGTAGATATGATCAACATAGTGATGTTCACCATTGAAACTACTCCATCTCACGTGTTAATCGGACATGGTTTAGTTGCTTTGGATCACGTAATCACTTAGATGATTAGAGGGATGTCTATCTAAGTGGGAGTTCTTAAGTAATATGATTAATTGAACTTAAATTTATCATGAACTTAGTCTTGACAGTATTTTGCAAGTTATGTTGTAGATCAATAGCTCGCGTTGTTGCTTCCCTGTGTTTATTTTTGATATGATTCCTAGAGAAAATTATGTTGAAAGATGTTAGTAGCAAAGATGCGGATTGGATCCGTGATCTGAGGATTATCCTCATTGCTGCACAGAAGAATTATGTCCTTAATGCACCGCTAGATGACAGACCTATTGCAGGAGCAGATGCAGACGTTATGAACGCTTTGGCTAGCTCAATATGATGACTACTTGATAGTTTAGTGCACCATGCTTAAACGACTTAGAATCGGGATTTCAAAGACGTTTTGAACGTCATGGACCATATGAGATGTTCCAGGAGTTGAAGTTAATATTTCAAGCAAATACCCGAGTTGAGAGATATGAAGTCTCCAACAAGTTCTATAGCTAAAAGATGGAGGAGAATCGCTCAACTAGTGAGCATGTGCTCAGATTGTCTGGGTACTACAATTGCTTGAATCAAGTGGGAGTTAATCTTCCAGATAAAATAAGTGATTGACAGAATTCTCTAGTCACCATCACCAAGTTAGTAGAACTTCGTGATGAACTATAGTATGCAAGGGATGACGAAAGTAATTCCCGAGCTCTTCGTGATGCTGAAATCGACGAAGGTAGAAATCAAGAAAAACATCAAGTGTTGATGGTTGACGAGACCACTAGTTTCAAGAAAAGGGCAAAGGGAAGAAGGGGAACTTCAAAAAGAACGGCAAGCAAGTTGCTACTCAAGTGAAGAAGCCCAAGTCTGTACCTAAGCCTGAGACTAAGTGCTTCTACTGCAAAGGGACTGGTCACTGGAGGCGAAACTGCCCCAAGTATTTGGTGGATAAGAAGGATGGCAAAGTGAACAAAGGTATATTGGATATACATGTTATTGATGTGTGCTTACTAGTGTTTATAGCAACCCCTCAATATTTGATACTGGTTCAGTTGCTAAAGAGTAGTAACTCGAAAACGGGAGTTGCAGAATAAACAGAGACTAGTAAAAGGCGAGGTGACGATGTGTGTTGGAAGTAGTTCCAAGATTGATATGATCATCATCGCACACTCCCTATACTTTCGGGATTAGTGTTGAAACTAAATAAGTGTTATTTGGTGTTTGCGTTGAGCATGAATATGATTTGATCATGTTTATTGCAATACGGTTATTCATTTAAGTTAGAGAACAATTGTTGTTCTGTTTACATGAATAAAAACCTTCTATGGTCATACACACCAACGAAAATGGTTTGTTGGATCTCGATCGTAGTGATACACATAATCATAATATTGAAGCCAAAAGATGCAAAGTTAATAATGATAGCGCAACTTATTTGTGGCACTGCCGTTTAGGTCATATTGGTGTAAAGCGCATGAAGAAACTCCATACTGATGGGATTTTGGAATCACTTGATTATGAATCACTTGATGCTTGCGAACCGTGCCTCATGGGCAAGATGACTGAAACGCCGTTCTCCGGAACTATGGAGAGAGCAACAGATTTGTTGGAAATCATACATACTGATGTATGTGGTCCGATGAATATTGAGGCTCGTAGCAGGTATCATTATTTTCTGACCTTCACAGATGATTTGAGCAGATATGGGTATATCTGCTTAATGAAACAGAAGTCTGAAACATTTGAAAAGTTCATATAATTTCAGAGTGAAGCGGAAAATCATCGTAACAAGAAAATAAAGTTTCTACGATCTGATCGTGGAGAAGAGTATTTGAGTTATGAGTTTGACCTTCAGTTAAAACAATGTGAAATAGTTTCGCTACTCACGCCACCTGGAACACCACAGTGTAATGGTGTGTCCAAACATCGTAACCGTACTTTATTAGATATGGTGTGATATATGATGTCTCTTACCGATCTACCACTATTGTTTTGGGGTTATGCATTAGAGACAGCTGCATTCACGTTAAATAGGCTACCATCTAAATCCGTTGAGACGACATCTTATGAACTGTGGTTTGGCAAGAAACCAAAGTTGTCGTTTCTTAAAGTTTGGGGCTGCGATGCTTATGTGAAAAAGCTTCAACCTGATAAGCTCGAACCCAAATCGGAGAAATGTATCTTCATAGGATACCCAAAGGAGACTGTTGGGTACACCTTCTATCGCAGATCCGAAGGCAAGACATTCGTTGCTAAGAATGGATCCTTTCTAGAGAAGGAGTTTCTCTCGAAAGAAGTGAGTGGGAGGAAAGTAGAACTTGATGAGGTAATTGTACCTGCTCCCTTATTGGAAAGTAGTTCATCACAGAAATCTGTTCCTGTGACTTCTACACCAATTAGTGAGGAAGTTAATGATGATGATCATGTAACTTCAGATCAAGTTACTACCAAACCTCGTAGGTAAACCAGAGTAAGATCCGCACCAGAGTGGTACGGTAATCCTGTTCTGGAGGTTATGTTACTAGACCGTGACGAACCTACGAACTATGAAGAAGCGATCACTACTAGGAAAAGGGCTATAGATGGAATGGCCACTAATGGCGCACCAGACATGTGGTGCGCCATTGCTATGTAGCAGTGGCGCACCATGTGCTGGTGCGCCATTAGTGTGAAATACACTAATGGCGCACCAGACACATGGTGCGCCATTAGTAACAATTTTTTTATTTTGCCAGACATACTAATGGCGCACCAGGACATAGTGCGCCATTACTAGTTGTAACTACTAATGGCGCACCTGGGGCAATGCGCCATTACTAGTTTAAGCTAGTAATGGCGCACTGCTCCCTCGTGCGCCATTAGTGTTTTTTTGTTGTAAAACTACTAATGGCGCACCACCAGCAGGTGCGCCATTAGTAACCAGGGTTACTAATGGCGCATTATGTGGTGGTGCGCCATTAGTAACCTAGGACGAGCTAGATATTTTGGACAGCCACACCTACCCACTCACTTTCCCCACTTCATTCTCTCCTCCCTCCTCCAAGCTTGTCTCGGCTACCTCCTCCTCCTCACCTCATTTGCACCATAAATTCATCCAAATTACGTGGTTAAAGCCCCCTTTTTTGATAGGTAAGTAAGGGGGAAGCTATCTTTATGTTGTTCTCCCTCCAACAACGTGCACATAGCGTGCACATGCACTTTTTATGTCCTAGCTAGATCTATGTATGTTTGTGGTGTTGCATATGTTTGTGGTGTTGCATATATGTTTGTGTTTGCAGGTACCGGTATTTGAAATGCGATAGTTGCCAATATTTTGCCGGAATGTTGTTTCATTTCCGTTTCGGCGAGAATTTTGGCACTATGCATTCTTTTTGGTCCTATTTTTAGGGAAAGTCATGCCAAATTTTTTCTTGGTTCTAAAATATCGTTTTGCTCTACCCCGCAGGCGACCATGGTCCGCACGATGACCGAAGGCATCGTGAATAGGTTTTTGAGCTCCGCGAAGGCCGAGATGCTTGAAAAGAACGAGACGGAGATAAGATGTCCGTGTCGAAGATGCAAGCTGAAGAGCCTTATTGCGGACCCGGATTCCGGGCAGGTGCGGGACCACCTGCTCTTGCGTGGTTTCATGGATGGCTATCGGTGGCAAGGTGATGAAGATGACTATGAAGTCGTCCATGGGGGTCGGGCAAGAAATGAGGATGGGCAGCAAGACAACCACCGCGGCTCGGGCGGGCGAGAAGACGAAGAATCTCCAGGACATGATCACGACGGTGATGCTGTACACAGTCCTCATGTAGAAGATGCCGGACATGATGATGAGGAAGATGCAGGAGCAGACGAAGGGCATGATCATGAAGATGAAGATGCCGGCGGAGCAGACGACGATGGACCATCGATGGGCTGGGTGCAGGACCCTCATATTCAAGAGCTGCTTCTCAAGCAGACGGATAACGCAAGAGCTGCCGCTCGAGAGAAAGCCAAGCTGGATCAACTGGAGATAGACGCGGTTACTCCGTTGTATGAAGGATGCAGGCCCGAGGATACCCGCCTGAAAGTAACGCTCATGGCTCTGGAGATGAAGGTAAAGCACAAAATGACCGACGCATGCTTCGACGAGAACATGTCATTCTGGCACGAACGTCTTCCCAAGGGGAACAAGTGCCCGACCAGTTTCGAGGAGGCGAAGAAAATCGTGTGTCCTCTGGATTTACCGCACGTGAAATACCATGTGTGCATGAACAATTGCATCATTTATCGGGACGAGCACACGGAGTCTACCATATGTCCGGTGTGCGGCGTCACTCGATACAAAAAGAGGAAGAAAGCTCCTCAAAAAGAGGTGTGGTACTTTCCGATCACTCCTCGTCTGCAGCGGTATTTTGCGGACCCTAAGGTAGCAAAGCTCCTGCATTGGCACGCGGATAGGGAGGAGAAGAAGCGACAAGATGATGCAAATGATCCGGAGATAAATAAAAAAGACAAGATGCTAAGTCACCCTAAGGATGGGAGCCAGTGGCAAGCGTTGAACTTCGAACACCCAGAATTTGGGAATGATCCAAGGAACATCGTGCTGGGCGCGAGCACCGATGGAGTCAATCCGTTTGGCAGCCAGAGAAGCACACATAGCACCTGGCCTGTGTTTGTGTGGATGTACAACCTTCCCCCTGGTTGTGCATGAAGAGGAAGTACATTCACATGAGTATGCTAATTGAAGGGCCAAAACAACCAGGGAACGACATCAATCTGTATCTGGGGCTGCTGGAAGAGGAGCTAGACACGCTGTGGAAAATGCCAGCCAATACGTGGGACACCGCAGAGAAAGAATATTTCCCTATGAGAGCCGCACTGCTCACGACGGTGCACGACTATCTCGGTTTCGGATATCTCGCGGGGCAGGTGGTCCACGGATTTTCTGGATGTGTCAGGTGCATGGATGACACAACGTATCGCCAGCTAGATAGAGATCCCGGGTCTTCGAAAATCGTGTTCATGGGACATCGAAGGTGGCTTCGCGACGATGACCCGTGGAGGAAACGCAAGGATCTGTTCGATGGTGAAACCGAACCCCGAAGACGCCCGCGTACGAGGAGCGGCGAGGAAATAGACGAGCTGTTGAAAAATTGGAAAGATTGCCCACTGCCGGGAAAGAAGCAAAAGGCGCCAGAGCCGGGAAAGAAGCGAAAGGCGCCAGAGCCACTGCTGAAGGTATGGAAAACAAGGTATGTTTTCTGGGACTTGCCGTACTGGAAGATCCACCGTGTGCCTCACAGCCTTGATGTCATGCATATCACGAAGAACGTGTGCGAGAGTCTGCTTGGTACCCTGCTCAACATGCCAGAGAGGACCAAAGATGGGCCGAAAGCAAGGGCAGACTTGAAATCAATGGGCATTAGGGAGGAGCTTCACACTAATGATGATGATGATGATGAGGCGAAGCAGGACACGGAAAGTCGTCGCAAAGGCAAAAAGGCCAAGAAGACCGGAAATGACTTCCCTCCCGCGTGCTTCACTCTAAGTCAGGAGGAGATCGATCAGTTTTTCACCTACCTCGTAGGAGTAAAACTTCCTTACGGTTACGCGGGGAAGATAAGCAGATACCTAGACTCAGTGAAGCAGAAGTTCAGCGGGATGAAGTCTCACAACTGTCACGTGCTGATGACGCAGATACTTCCAGTTGCAATCCGTGGGATCATGGACGCGCACGTCCGTGAAACGCTATTTGGCCTATGCAACTTTTTCGACGTCATCTCTCGGAAGTCGGTTGGCGTGAGGCAACTCAGAAGGCTACAGGAAGAGATCGTGATGATACTATGCGAGCTTGAGATGTACTTCCCTCCCGCATTCTTCGACGTTATGGTGCATCTGCTGGTCCATATCGTGGAGGATATCATCCAACTCAGGCCGACGTTCCTGCACAGCATGATGCCATTCGAAAGGATGAATGGTGTCATCAAAGGATACGTTCGCAACATGTCACGTCCAGAGGGAAGCATAGCCATGGGCTTTCTGACCGAAGAGTGCATCTCCTACTGCACGAATTATCTAGGCATCGAGAACCCCGTTGGTCTGCCCGTCAACAGGCACCTCGGCAGGCTCGCTGGATGGGGTCACCGTGAGGGTCGCCACGAAATGCATGTCGACTTCGATGGTCGACTCGCCGACTTTGAAAGAGCAAACCTAGTCGCGCTACAACACATAGACGTGGTCGATCCTTGGGTGGTAGAGCACAAAACGTTTATTGAGAAGACGTACAATGACCGAGGCCAACAGAGGACAGACGGAGATATAATCAAAGAGTAAAACTCATGTTTCACGCGTTGGTTCAAGCAGAAGCTTCTGTCGTACCCTTTACATGAGGATTCTTCTGCGGAAGAACAACTCATATTCGCCTTGTCACAGGGCGCCGAGCACAACCTGATGACGTATGAGGCGTACAATATCAACGGCTACACATTCTACACCGAGGACAAGGACATGAAGAGCGATGGTTATCAGAACTCCGGGGTAACGTTGGAATCCTACACAGGTAACGACAAGGATAGATACTACGGAAGGATCGAGGAGATCTGGGAGCTGAGCTACGCTGGAGAGAAGGTCCCGATGTTCCGTGTCAGATGGGCCAAGAGCGTCATAAAAGAAGACCGGTATTTCACCACCATGGTTATACCCGAAGCCAAATCCAAGACCGCAGGCGCGAACATCACCGCGAAAAATGAGCCATGGGTACTGGCTTCCCAAGTGGACCAATGCTTCTTCATTACCGACCCATCAAAGCCCAGTCGTGTTGTCATGAGGAGAGGCAAAAGGAAGATCATCGGAATGGATGGAGTCGCCAATGAGCAAGACTTCGACAAGTACGGCGACCCGAAGATGGAACATGACGACGACGATGAAGTATTAGCATACACCACAAGAAGAAGCAGGACCACCCTACCTAAAGGACGTCCGTTCAAGAGAAGAACTCCATTTACGAAAAATAAGGGCAAGAAGATTGTGAACAGATAGCTAGCTAAGATCGATTGTATTTAAATTGTAGCCTTCATTTCTCGATTGTATTTCATGGGCACCATCTCCCCCGCTCCACCGGCCGCCGCCGCCGACCCCCCGCACCCTCCCCCACTCCACCGCCGCCG